>NC_091332.1:3514144-3544144 GCF_038502225.1 Cherax quadricarinatus
GATAAAGAAACACAGTGAAAGAGACAAAAGGGAAAAATAAAGCTAATAATGGTTTCTAATGGAGAGATGTGGGAGATAAAACTTGAGATAAGAGAAGACGAGGTAATAGAGGAATAATTTTTCTCTGGGAAGATCCTTATTGCTTTACTGTGTGGGCGTGGGTGGGCGTGGGTGGGCATGGGTGGGCGTGGGTGGGCGTGGGTGGGCATGGGTGTAGGTGGGTGTAGGCATGGGTGGGTGTGGCTGTGGCTGTGGGTGGGTGTGGCTGTGGCTGTGGGTGGGTGTGGGCCTGGGTGAGTGTGGGCGTGTGTGGGTGTGGGCGTGTGTGAGTGTGGGCGTAGGTCTTAGAAAGTTTTGCTCTCATGCGTTTCGTTAATTCAATATCTCTGGGCTGATAAAAAAAATGGCATGTTACAACGTCTTACAATAACTTATACGGATAAAAGGCCTGGATGCGCAGCCATGGCCCCATTAACCTGAAAACATCCCCATGAAGTCTATTCCGTGAAATGCTTCCCATTAAACCGAGGACATTTACCCATAATCCACCCTTTAAGGACGTTGCCCCATCTCCCATTAACTTGTCAAATAGTTCATAAGTATATCATGGAAGTTTGCCTCTCACGTCATCTGAATTTGATCTCTGAGGTAAGTTCCTCAGAGGAATCTCAATAATAAAAGAATTTTCCCGGGAGGCCGTAAATATATTAGATTTAAAGGAGAGAGGAGTGAACCATGAGAGAGAGAGAGAGAGAGAGAGAGAGAGAGAGAGAGAGAGAGAGCCTGCAGGCTTTGCTGATACATCTTTAGAGTACTATTTCTGATTACTGATGGAAGAATGTGTTTAATTATCATAAACACACACAGAGCAATACTTTCTCTCTCTCTCTCTCTCTCTCTCTCTCTCTCTCTCTCTCTCTCTCTCTCTCTCTCTCTCTCTCTCTTTTACACAGGGTTTGACAAGGTTAAATTAAGGATCCCTAGTTTTATTGACAAGCTATTTACAGGTTAAGGATTCCTAACTTTATTGACAAGCTAAGAGCTGTTACCTACTTCAGCTCATTTGAAAGCATTTTTATTGTTATGAGACATACAAGTAGGGAACAGGATGAAGTTGGAGCCATCTGTGGGCCAGCATTTTCATTTGATCAACTGACATTATCTCGTTGACATCATTATGCTCTTTCTCTCTCTCTCTCTCTCTCTCTCTCTCTCTCTCTCTCTCTCTCTCTCTCTCTCTCTCTCTCTCTCTCTCTCTCTCTCTCTCTCTCTCTCTCTCTCTCCCTCTCTCTCTCACACAGTCATAGAGTTGACAGGAAGTGGAATAGTCCGGAAAGTGACGTAGTGGAGGCAGGAACCATATATAGTTTTAAGACGAGGTTTGATAAAGCTCATGGAGAAGGGAGAGAGAGGACCTAGTAGAGAACAGTTAGGAGGCGGGGCCAGGAGCTATAACTCTACCTCTGCAACCATAAACAGGTAAGTACAAATAGGTGAATACACACACACACACTCTCTCTCACTCAAACACACACACACACACACACACACACACACACACACTCACACACACATTCACCTTGAGTAGTTCAGACATCAAGGATATCATGTATGATAGGCCACTAGGAGCTAGTGATTATGTGGTTCTGTGCTTTGACTACATAGTTGAGCTTCAAGTGGAGAGAGTAGCAGGAATAGGATAGGAAAAGCCAAACAACAAAAGGGGGAACTACTCAGGCATGAGGAACTTCCTGCAAGACATTCAGTGGGAGAGGGAACTGACAGGAAAACCAGTACAAGAAATGATGGACTATGTGGCAACAAAATGCAATGAGGCAGAGGAGAGGTTTGTTCCCAAGGGAAACAGAAATAATGGGAAGAACAGAACGAGTCCTTGGTTCACCCAGAGGTGTAGGGAGGCAAAAACTAGGTGTACTAGAGAATGGAAAAGGTACAGAAGACAGAGAACTCAGGAAAATAAAGAGATTAGCCGAAGAGCCAGAAACGAATATGCACAGACAAGAAGGGAGGCTCAGCGACAATATGAAAATGACAGCATCGAAAGTCAAGTCTGACCCGAAGCTGTTGTATAGCCACATCAGGAGGAAAACAACAGTCAAGGACCAGGTAATCAGACTGAGGAAGGGTGATGGGGAGCTCACAAGAAACGACCGAGAGGTATGTCAGGAGCTCAGCACGAGATTTAAAGAAGTATTTACAGTGGAAACCAGTAGGACTCCAGGAAATCAGAACAGGGGGGTACACCAACAAGTGCTGGATGAGGTACATATAACCAAGGAGGAGGTGAAGAAGCTGCTATGTGAACTTAACACCTCAAAGGCGGTGGGACCAGACAACATCTCTCCGTGGGTCTTTAGAGAGGGAGTAGAGATGCTGTGTGTGCCATTAACGAAGATCTTCAACACATCCATTGAAACTAGGCAACTTCCTGAGGTATGGAAGATGGGAAATGTAGTCCCAATTTTTAAAAAGGGAGACAGACATGAGGCACTAAACTACTGACCTGTATCACTAACGTGTATAGTATGCAAGGTCATGGAGAAGATCATCAAGTGTATAATTGACAACCAGCACGGTTTCAGGGAAGGAAAAATCCTGTGTCACAAACCTACTGGAGTTTTATGACAAGGTGACAGAAGTAAGACAAGAGAGAGAGGGGTGGATCGACTGCATTTTTTTGGACTGCAAAAAGGCCTTCGACACAGTTCCTCACAAGAGGTTACTGCAAAAGCTAGAGGATCAGGCACACATAACAGGAAAGGCACTGTAATGGATCAGAGAATACCTGACAGGGAGGCAACAACGAGTCATGGTACGTGACGAGGTGTCAGAGTGGGCGCCTGTGACAAGCGGGGTTCCACAGGGGTCAATCCTAGGACATGTGCTGTTTTTGGTATATGTGAATGACATAACGGAAGGGATAGACTCACAAGTGTCCTTGTTTGCATATGATGTGAAGTTAATGAGAAGACTCAAATCGGACGAGGATCAGGCAGGACTACAAAGAGACCTGGACAGGGTACAAGCCTGGTCCAGCAACTGGCTCCTTGAGTTTAACCCTGCCAAATGCAAAGTCATGAAGATTGGGGAAGGGCAAAGAAGACTGCAGACACAATAGAGTCTAGATGGCCAAAGACTGCAAACCTCACACAAGGAAAAAGATCCGGGGGTAAGTATAACACCGAGCATATCTCCTGAGGCGCACATTAATCAGATAACTGCTGCAGCATTCGGGCGTCTGGCAAACCTACGGATAGCATTCCGATACCTCAGTAAGGAATCGTTCAAGACTCTGTATACCACTTACGTCAGGCTCATACTGGAGTATACAGCACCAGTTTGGAATCCACACCTGGTCAAGCACGTCAAGAAATTAGAGAAAGTGCAAAGGTTTGCAACAAGACTAGTCCCAGAGTTAAGGGGATTGTCCTACGAAGAAAGGTTGAGGGAAATCGGCCTGACGACACTGGAGGACAGGAGGGTCAGGGGAGACATGATAACGACATATAAAATACTGCACGGAATAGACAAGGTGGACAAAGACGGGATGTTCCAGAGATGGGACACAGAAACAAGAGGTCACAATTGGAAGTTGAAGACTCAGATGAATCAAAGGGATGTTAGGAAGTATTTCTTCAGTCATAGAGTAGTCAGGCCGTGGAATAGCCTAGAAAGTGAAGTAGTGGAGGCGGGAACCATACATAGTTTTAAGGCGAGGTATGATAAAGCTCATGGAGCAGGGAGAGAGAGGACCTAGTAGCAATCAGTGAAGAGGCGGGGCCAGGAGCTATGACTCGACCCCTGCAACCACAAATAGGTGAGTACACACACACATACACACGCTCTCTATCTCTCTCTCTCTCTCTCTCTCTCTCTCTCTCTCTCTCTCTCTCTCTCTCTCTCTCTCTCTCACTCGTACAGAGTTATTGATCTTCATGCTTGAGTGGCTGATGTTTGCGTCTCCGCTATGCGAGTCACGTTGAAAAATAATGGAACATGTGTCGCATCCTCGGACAGAGACGACAGTGCCAACTTGGCCTTTCAAAGTGCCCATACAAATGCATACAAAAATGTTCGAACAAGGCAGGATAAGCGGCATGCAGGCAGCTTAACCACTAGGCAGGCAGACAGACTGCCATGCAGACAACTTGACACACGCAGACATGGGAGATACAGTAAATAAACATAGGGAGGCAGATGAATAAATAGGTAAGAAGACACACACATATATATATATATATATATATATATATATATATATATATATATATATATATATATATATATATATATATATATATATATATATATATATATATATGGGGTCCACCTCTGGTGTAAATTGTGGGACCCATAGCCTCGGAAAAGTGGATAAAAAGGCTTCAAGGATGAATATTTGGATTTCTTCCTGAAGACGTTTGAATATTCCACTTTCCTTACCACCCCATCTTTTCATATTTTTTTTTTACCAGTAGGAATATTTTATTACATAATATGGTACAAAATATTTAAGAGATACATTGTTGATATAAAGGTGGCATATAAGGTACATGTTGTTACGTGTGTATCACCGATTATAATGCGAAAATCTCATCCAGCTCCTCAGAGCTGGGGCGTGTGCCCAAAATACAGCAGGCATTACCCCTTTGAGCAGCCGCACTGAGCCGCTGGAACAGAAAACTAGCTGCCCTGGGATCCCTAGTTACCCTGATGAGTCTTTTTCCGAGCTCCTTAAGGAATTTAGATGCACTCTTTCCCCATGAGCCAAGCGTCTCTGAGCCTATGGGAACAAACATATAATGATGGGCAAGTTCTCCACATTTTCTAGACTTTTGGGACTCCCTGAAGCTGGCAGCTGCCCCTCCTTCCTCCCTGGTGTATTGGAGATAGGTATCAGCCAAGGTAGATGCACATGTATAGTCCCACACCACCTGCTTCCCATCTGTCCAGGCTTGAAGGGTGATACCATCTGGTGATATATACTTACCATGTTTAAATGTTTCTTGAATTCTGTCGACCTGACTTGCAGACTTCATGACATACATGAGATAAGCCTTTGTTAGTTACTTACCACTTTGACTTATGACAATCACCTTAGCATCCAGTATACTACTCAGAGAGTGAGAAATGAATCCAAACTTGACACTGGAATAAGAGGAGTGAGGGTTGAGGCAAGGCATGGAAGATAGATTGAGAAATGATAAGAGCGTACGAAGTGTTTGGAATTAAAAGTTACTCTGTAATGATGGCAGCAAGCGGAGCAACTTGTAGGAAACTGGAGCAGTTGTACAAGAATAATGAGTCTCCGTGAGATGAATGTTAAAGGCGAATAACCAACTAAACTTTGGAGGAGAATGTTGCGTTTAACTGACCTTCCCAGAGATGAACTTTACTGAAAAGTTCACTTCTGGGGAATGTTGCGTTGAACAGACCTTCCCAGAGATGAACTTTACTGAAAAGTTCACTTCTGGGGAATGTTACGTTGAACAGACCTTCCCAGAGCTGAACTTTACTGAAAAGTTCACTTCTGGGGAATGTTACGTTGAACAGACCTTCCCAGAGATGAACTTAACTGAAAAGTTCACTTCTTGAAGTCACTCCACGTGAAATGGCCTCGGCAGACATAAACACTTATTGATAGCAGAGTTATTCCAACATTGCGCTGTAAAATAAACTTGGAGAAAAATGTAGAACTTCTAACGATGTCGTAGTGTTTGCTAACGTCTCCATCTTGTGCCCATTTCATGCTCCAATGTCCCGATTCTTCTTCCTATTTAATAGGTTAGCATTGCCCTCCTCTCCGTGTTCCAAAGTATTTTGTACGTCGTGATTTTATCTCATTTAGCTCTATGTTCTTTTGCAGTCCTGAGGATAAGAAGATACAAATATTTCTATTTGTTTTTTCGTCTTAATTCATGTATACAGTTCAGCTGTAACTTGATAATGGTCTAGGAAGGACCGAAACGTCTTCTAAAGTATCCGATACATATTGTTGGTACACAAATAACCCACACATAAAAGAGAGAAGCTTACGACGACGTTTCGGTCCGACTTGGACCATTGACAAAGTCAGACTTGTTACATATTGTTGGTACTTACGATAACTGTTTTAAAATTTAGGTCATCCTATTACCTCAATTGAGGAACAACTTATGAAGAAATATTAAAGGGATCTCATCTCAAGGTTCTGCAGGGGTATTAAAGTAATTGAAACTTAACTTTTGCAAATAAATTTTTCATGATTTTACGTTAAGAAATGTAATCTTTACCGTTTTTTCTGTCTTTTTTACCACCAACAGCAACACTTGCCCACTTTGCAGCAAGATAAAGATAGCTATCTATATTGCATCAGCATACAGTGAATATAGCAACATCACGTTGCAATATACTCCACACCTGATCATAGTTACATACACTAAACCTGACTACATATCATCATCACACACCAACATACACCTGACTACACACCAAAAAACACCTAGCCACACACCAACATACACCTGACTACACACCAACATACACCTAGCCACACACCAACATACACCTGACCACACACCAACATATACCTGACTACACACCAACATACACCTGACCACACACCAACATACACCTAGCCACACACCAACATACACCTGACCACACACCAACATACACCTAGCCACACACCAACATACACCTGACCACACACCAACATACACCTGACCACACACCAACATACACCTGACCACACACCAACATACACCTGATCACACACCAACATACACCTGACCACACACCAACATACACCTGACCACACACCAACATACACCTAGCCACACACCAACATACACCTGACCACACACCAACATACACCTGACCACACACCAACATACACCTGACCACACACCAACATACACCTGACCACACACAAACATACACCTGACTACACACCAGCATACACCTGACCACACACCAACATACACCTGACCACACACCAACAAACACCTGACCACACACCAACATACACCTAGCCACACACCAACATACACCTGACCACACACCAACATACACCTGACCACACACCAACATACACCTAGCCACACACCAACATACACCTGACCACACACCAACATACACCTGACCACACACCAACATACACCTAGCCACACACCAACATACACCTGACCACACACCAACATACACCTGACCACACATCATCTCAAAATGTCTCCAGAAATTTCTACTGGCAATTATGTTTTATAAATTATCCCTGAAGCCATCATTATCCAAGAACATCGTTAGTTAGGCTTAATTACCTCCAGGTGGCAGGTGCGTACCTGACTAATAATGGTCACGGGAGAAATATATTTATTTTGTGTTTTCTTGCAAGGAGAGAAGACTTAGAGACGCCTCCATGACACTTCTATATTAAATATTGATAAGTATTTTGCTACTCTGATGCTGCTATTGGTGGTGCTGCTATTGGTGGTGCTGCTATTGGTGGTGCTGCTATTGGTGGTGCTGCTATTGGTGGTGCTCCTACTGCTGTTGCTGTTATTGCTGGTGCTGCTATTGCTGGTGCTGCTATTGGTGGTGCTGCTATTGGTGGTGCTGCTATTGGTGGTGCTGCTATTGGTGGTGCTGCTATTGGTGGTGCTGCTATTGGTGATGCTGCTATTGGTGGTGCTCCTACTGCTGTTGCTGTTATTGCTGGTGCTGCTATTGCTGGTGCTGCTATTGGTGGTGCTGCTATTGGTGGTGCTGCTATTGGTGGTGCTGCTATTGGTGGTGCTGCTATTGGTGGTGCTGCTATTGGTGGTGCTCCTACTGCTGTTGCTGTTATTGCTGGTGCTGCTATTGCTGGTGCTGCTATTGCTGGTGCTGCTATTGGTGGTGCTGCTATTGCTGGTGCTGCTATTGGTGGTGCTGCTATTGGTGGTGCTGCTATTGGTGGTGCTCCTACTGCTGTTGCTGTTATTGCTGGTGCTGCTATTGCTGGTGCTGCTATTGGTGGTGCTGCTATTGGTGGTGCTGCTATTGGTGGTGCTGCTATTGGTGGTGCTGCTATTGGTGGTGCTGCTATTGGTGGTGCTCCTACTGCTGTTGCTGTTATTGCTGGTGCTGCTATTGCTGGTGCTGCTATTGCTGGTGCTGCTATTGGTGGTGCTGCTATTGCTGGTGCTGCTATTGGTGGTGCTGCTATTGGTGGTGCTGCTATTGGTGGTGCTCCTACTGCTGTTGCTGTTATTGCTGGTGCTGCTATTGCTGGTGCTGCTATTGCTGGTGCTGCTATTGCTGGTGCTGCTATTGGTGGTGCTACTATTGGTGGTGCTGCTATTGGTGGTGCTGCTATTGGTGGTGCTCCTACTGCTGTTGCTGTTATTGCTGGTGCTGCTATTGCTGGTGCTGCTATTGGTGGTGCTGCTATTGCTGGTGCTGCTATTGGTGGTGCTGCTATTGGTGGTGCTGCTATTGGTGGTGCTCCTACTGCTGTTGCTGTTATTGCTGGTGCTGCTATTGCTGGTGCTGCTATTGCTGGTGCTGCTATTGGTGGTGCTGCTATTGCTGGTGCTGCTATTGGTGGTGCTGCTATTGGTGGTGCTGCTATTGGTGGTGCTCCTACTGCTGTTGCTGTTATTGCTGGTGCTGCTATTGCTGGTGCTGCTATTGGTGGTGCTGCTTTGCTGGTGCTGCTATTGCTGGTGCTGCTTTGCTGGTGCTTCTATTGCTGGTGTTGCTTTGCTGGTGCTGCTGTTGCTGGTGCTGCTACTGCTGGTGCTGCTATTGCTGGTGCTGCTACTGTTGTTGCTGGTGCTGCTATTACTGGTGCTGCTTTGCTGGTGCTGATATTGCTTGTGCTGCTTTGCTGCTGCTGTACTGCCGGTGCTGCTATTGCTGGTGCTGCTATTGCTGGTGCTGCTATTGCTGGTGCTGCTATTGCTGCTACTGCTGGTGCTGCTACTGCTGGTGCTCCTACTGCTGGTGCTGCTACTTTTGCTGCTGCTACCGTTGCTGCTACTGTTGCTACTGGTGCTGCTGCTGGTACTGGTGATGTTGACACTAATCGACGTAGGACTGGTAACACAAGTAACAGTCGCAACGTTCGCACCTCCACACTGGTCCTAATATATAGTTACAAAGCTGGATAAGTCTCTTATTGAATTTCAACTGCTGACCGTACTGGAATGTCCCACAGAGTAGAGCTTACGTTGACAGGGAGGCAAGGAGGAGAGACGCAGGAGAGAAGCAAGAGGGAAGGAGGAGGGAAGGAGGAGGGAAGGAGTGATGGAAGGGTAGGAGAGATGGAAGGGAAGGAGTACAGAATGAGTATTGGTTTTTCTTCAAGCCAGCATCAACAAGTAACTCACTAGGCCACTTGTAACCCCAATCGAAAATTAAGCCACTTATAAATCTTTCTCACAGATCTTGACCATCAAAAATGTCTTCTACCTCGACCTTTCCCACAGAGCTTAGCCGTTAAAGTGTTTCCCATCTTGACCTTTCATGAAATGTCTCTTAATTCGATCTTTGACAAAGAAACTAACCATCAAAATATTTCCCATTTTTGACCTTTCTCGCGGTTTTCTCACCCCATAGTCACCGCAGTAATAGGATCTTCGGTGACACCTGAATGCATTCACAAGAGAATTATTGTGGTCAGCAATTCAGAAGGTTGATTGATCTGTATATTTCGATCCCCTTCTGGGATCCTCTTCAGCAGCAGAAGAGGATCGAAATATACAGGTCATTCAACCTCCCGTGTTTCTGTTTTCATGTGAGTTATTACTCAGGATTGACAGGTTTACCTGGACGGTTTGCCTGGACGGTTTACCTGGACGGTTTACCTGGACGGTTTACCTGGACGGTTTACCTGGACGGTTTACCTGGACGGTTTACCTGGACGGTTTACCTGGACGGTTTACCTGGAGGTTGCTTCATCACTACTCTTGATGATAAGAATAGTGATGGTAATGATGGAAGTAATGATAACAAGAGCAGTGTTGGTAATGATGATAATGATGATAATGATGATAATGATGATAATGACAATAATATTGTTGTCTCTCTGTCTGTTTTAAATTCAAGCTACGAACGTCAACAAGTTATGTTTATATTTAATAATTCCGTTAATATGAACAGTCCTATAGTAAGTTCTATAATAATTACGAACACTTTGTGCTCGTAATTATTCGGAGATAATTTGGGTTTTAATACCCGCTAGAAATTCGTGAAAAAATCGTGATTTAAAACTTCTTGTTTCGTGGCTTCATATATATATATATGCATATATATATATATACATACATCTAGGTTTTTCTCCTTATTCTAAATAGCTCTTGTTCTTTTTTATTTCTTCTATTGTCCATGGGGAAGTGGAAAAGAATCTTTCCTCCGTAAGCCATGCGTGTCGTATGAGGCGACTAAAATGCCGGGAGCAATGGGCTAGTAACCCCTTCTCCTGTATACATTTACTAAAAAAGAGAAGAAGAAAAACTTTATAAAACTGGGTTGTTTAAATGTGCGTGGATGTAGTGCGGATGACAAGAAACAGATGATTGCTGATGTTATGAATGAAAAGAAGTTGGATGTCCTGGCTCTAAGCGAAACAAAGCTGAAGGGGGTAGGAGAGTTTCAGTGGGGGGAAATAAATGGGATTAAATCTGGAGTATCTGAGAGAGTTAGAGCAAAGGAAGGGGTAGCAGTAATGTTAAATGATCAGTTATGGAAGGAGAAAAGAGAATATGAATGTGTAAATTCGAGAATTATGTGGATTAAAGTAAAGGTTGGATGCGAGAAGTGGGTCATAATAAGCGTGTATGCACCTGGAGAAGAGAGGAATGCAGAGGAGAGAGAGAGATTTTGGGAGATGTTAAGTGAATGTATAGGAGCCTTTGAACCAAGTGAGAGAGTAATTGTGGTAGGGGACCTGAATGCTAAAGTAGGAGAAACTTTTAGAGAGGGTGTGGTAGGTAAGTTTGGGGTGCCAGGTGTAAATGATAATGGGAGCCCTTTGATTGAACTTTGTATAGAAAGGGGTTTAGTTATAGGTAATACATATTTTAAGAAAAAGAGGATAAATAAGTATACACGATATGATGTAGGGCGAAATGACAGTAGTTTGTTGGATTATGTATTAGTAGATAAAAGACTGTTGAGTAGACTTCAGGATGTACATGTTTATAGAGGGGCCACAGATATATCAGATCACTTTCTAGTTGTAGCTACACTGAGAGTAAAAGGTAGATGGGATACAAGGAGAATAGAAGCATCAGGGAAGAGAGAGGTGAAGGTTTATAAACTAAAAGAGGAGGCAGTTAGGGTAAGATATAAACAGCTATTGGAGGATAGATGGGCTAATGAGAGCATAGGCAATGGGGTCGAAGAGGAATGGGGTAGGTTTAAAAATGTAGTGTTAGAGTGTTCAGCAGAAGTTTGTGGTTACAGGAAAGTGGGTGCAGGAGGGAAGAGGAGCGATTGGTGGAATGATGATGTAAAGAGAGTAGTAAGGGAGAAAAAGTTAGCATATGAGAAGTTTTTACAAAGTAGAAGTGATGCAAGGAGGGAAGAGTATATGGAGAAAAAGAGAGAGGTTAAGAGAGTGGTGAAGCAATGTAAAAAGAGAGCAAATGAGAGAGTGGGTGAGCTGTTATCAACAAATTTTGTTGAAAATAAGAAAAAGTTTTGGAGTGAGATTAACAAGTTAAGGAAGCCTAGAGAACAAATGGATTTGTCAGTTAAAAATAGGAGAGGAGAGTTATTAAATGGAGAGTTAGAGGTATTGGGAAGATGGAGGGAATATTTTGAGGAATTGTTAAATGTTGATGAAGATAGGGAAGCTGTGATTTCGTGTATAGGGCAAGGAGGAATAACATCTTGTAGGAGTGAGGAAGAGCCAGTTGTGAGTGTGGGGGAAGTTCGTGAGGCAGTAGGTAAAATGAAAGGGGGTAAGGCAGCCGGGATTGATGGGATAAAGATAGAAATGTTAAAAGCAGGTGGGGATATAGTTTTGGAGTGGTTGGTGCAATTATTTAATAAATGTATGGAAGAGGGTAAGGTACCTAGGGATTGGCAGAGAGCATGCATAGTTCCTTTGTATAAAGGCAAAGGGGATAAAAGAGAGTGCAAAAATTATAGGGGGATAAGTCTGTTGAGTGTACCTGGTAAAGTGTATGGTAGAGTTATAATTGAAAGAATTAAGAGTAAGACGGAGAATAGGATAGCAGATGAACAAGGAGGCTTTAGGAAAGGTAGGGGGTGTGTGGACCAGGTGTTTACAGTGAAACATATAAGTGAACAGTATTTAGATAAGGCTAAAGAGGTCTTTGTGGCATTTATGGATTTGGAAAAGGCGTATGACAGGGTGGATAGGGGGGCAATGTGGCAGATGTTGCAAGTGTATGGTGTAGGAGGTAGGTTACTGAAAGCAGTGAAGAGTTTTTACGAGGATAGTGAGGCTCAAGTTAGAGTATGTAGAAAAGAGGGAAATTTTTTCCCAGTAAAAGTAGGCCTTAGACAAGGATGTGTGATGTCACCGTGGTTGTTTAATATATTTATAGATGGGGTTGTAAGAGAAGTAAATGCGAGGGTCTTGGCAAGAGGCGTGGAGTTAAAAGATAAAGAATCACACACAGGGTGGGAGTTGTCACAGCTGCTCTTTGCTGATGACACTGTGCTCTTGGGAGATTCTGAAGAGAAGCTGCAGAGATTGGTGGATGAATTTGGTAGGGTGTGCAAAAGAAGAAAATTAAAGGTGAATACAGGAAAGAGTAAGGTTATGAGGATAACAAAAAGATTAGGTGATGAAAGATTGAATATCAGATTGGAGGGAGAGAGTATGGAGGAGGTGAACGTATTCAGATATTTGGGAGTGGACGTGTCAGCGGATGGGTCTATGAAAGATGAGGTGAATCATAGAATTGATGAGGGAAAAAGAGTGAGTGGTGCACTTAGGAGTCTGTGGAGACAGAGAACTTTGTCCTTGGAGGCAAAGAGGGGAATGTATGAGAGTATAGTTTTACCAACGCTCTTATATGGGTGTGAAGCATGGGTGATGAATGTTGCAGCGAGGAGAAGGCTGGAGGCAGTGGAGATGTCATGTCTGAGGGCAATGTGTGGTGTGAATATAATGCAGAGAATTCGTAGTTTGGAAGTTAGGAGGAGGTGCGGGATTACCAAAACTGTTGTCCAGAGGGCTGAGGAAGGGTTGTTGAGGTGGTTCGGACATGTAGAGAGAATGGAGCGAAACAGAATAACTTCAAGAGTGTATCAGTCTGTAGTGGAAGGAAGGCGGGGTAGGGGTCGGCCTAGGAAGGGTTGGAGGGAGGGGGTAAAGGAGGTTTTGTGTGCGAGGGGCTTGGACTTCCAGCAGGCATGCGTGAGCGTGTTTGATAGGAGTGAATGGAGACAAATGGTTTTTAATACTTGACGTGCTGTTGGAGTGTGAGCAAAGTAACATTTATGAAGGGATTCAGGGAAACCGGCAGGCCGGACTTGAGTCCTGGAGATGGGAAGTACAGTGCCTGCACTCTGAAGGAGGGGTGTTAATGTTGCAGTTTAAAAACTGTAGTGTAAAGCACCCTTCTGGCAAGACAGTGATGGAGTGAATGATGGTGAAAGTTTTTCTTTTTCGGGCCACCCTGCCTTGGTGGGAATCGGCCAGTGTGATAATAAAAAAAAAAAAAATATATATATATATATATATATATATATATATATATATATATATATATATATATATATATATATATATATATATATATATATATATATATTGCATTTTATTACACTCCAGATATCTGCCCGGGTATATACATCGAGGGATGTATATATATCACCATCAGACTCACTAATAATTCTAAATTAAAAACGTCGTCCCATTCAGGAAAAAAATATAATTCTGAAATTTTTTAATTAATAAAAATTTGGATAACAGTAGGTGAAGCCGACCAATTGGGATTTAATAAAAAAAAAATCAGAATGCCCTGTAAAAATTATATATTATAGATTATTTTGTTAAAATATTTTGGTCCCGGTGGTCAGCCCCGATTTTTTCTATACATTTTTTTGATGAATGAGTGTCAGTTTTTGACGCTTTTATTACAATATTAGATTAATTTATTCATTGACAGGCGCTAAACCTGTAGGGGCCACGCAGGGTTTGGTGGAATGTGAAGTAAACAGGGTTGATTAAAGAGAGAAGGGAAGCCTTAATGCCTGGGATCAAGAGCCCTTCACCGTCATCAAGGCACCCGAGTGAAGGAAATGTAATATTAAAAGACAGATATTCCCTTCAAGGGAATAAATTATTCCATTATTTATTTAATATTATTTATTTCCTTAAGAAAATATTAATCCGACTCTCGATTCGGTCCTCAAGAATAAATATTAAATTCCCAATAAAAATCCCACCCACCCGAAAAAAAACCTTTTTCTCTCAATGGATAATCGCCACAAAAATAAAAATCTGACTAATAAAATATAGAACTAAAGGTTTTAGATGTATGTTGAAATCTGGTGTTGTTACGGCCGCCCCGATGTGGAGGTTCAATCCAACGCAGATTTGATCTGAGTTCTGTCAAACCACTCACACCAAGTGTCGTCTCTCTCGTCCACTCGCGTTTTTTCCTCTCGTTTAATCTCTATCAGTCATGGTCAGTCTATTACTCATCTTGACTCATTCACTCACCCTATTAGTTTATATTCACGGTTGATTTTTTTTCACCTTCCACATTCACTATCACTCAAATTCATCTATTTCAACTAATTCACTATGTCACATGACGGTATTGTGGGGATATAAGTGGGGTAGTGTGGGAATATAAGTGGGAGTTCTGTGGGAATATAAGTGAGGGAACTGCAATGGCTAGGTTAGGTTAGGTAAGATTCATCAGGAAACAGGACAGGTGTTTCCTGACGCGGGTCTTGGTCATGATGACTCGCAACTGTAACTTTTGGTCATCTGACCGAGGCCTTCGGCTGGCTTACCCCTCCACCCCCTTTAAAAATTAAGGTTATAATTATAAGTATTGACTAGTGATAGGTAGAACAATAATTCTCTGCTGACTGTCGAGTGATGAAGCATCATAAAGAAGCTGAAGCAAGACATTTAAATTTCAGTTTCAGCTCATGGCAAAGCAGAATATGGGCCACTGTCAGGTCACAACCGGGTGAGGGAAAATACAGAAGGCCAGAAGACAGGTCTGGAAGAAGGGAGAGGGTAGTAGTAGTAGTGGTAGTAGTAGCAGTAGTAGTAGTAGTAGTAGTAGTATTAGTAGTAGTAGTAGAAGTAATAGTAGTAATAGAAATAGTGGTAGTAGCAATAATAATGATAGTAGTAGTAGTAGTAATAATAATAGTAATAGTAGCAGTAGCAGCAATAATAATAGTAGTAGTAGTGATGGTGGTGGTAGTAATAGTAGTATCAGTAGTAGTAGTAATAATATTAGCACCAGTACCAGTACTGTTTTAGGATGCGACCGAAACACATCTGTGATGAGTCACTGCCACGAAACACGGACTGACAGACGTTTCTTCCTCCTTGTGATAGTCCCCACAGACCCAAAAAGCCGGAGAAAATTCGTAAATACCCCCCTCCCTCCCTCCAATCCCCGGGCACATATACTAAAAAAAAAAGTAGGAAACTTTGACCTTGTCCGAGGCTTATGTGAAGGAAAAAACAAAACAGGAAAATTACTTACCTCGCGACGGTGCTTAAAATTCCTGGTGGGACGTCTGGCAACGTTATCGTAAACGCCTAAAAAATAGCTTAAATATAAAATAAATGCTTAAAAAATAGCTTAAATATAAAATAAATGTTTAAAAAATAGCTTAAATATAAATGCTTAAAAATAGCTTAAATATGACATAAATGCTTAAAAAATAGCTTAAATATGACATAAATGCTTAAAAAATAGCTTAAATATGACTTAAATGCTTAAAAAATAGCTTAAACATAATATAAATGCCTAAAAAATAGCTTAAATATGACATAAATGCTCAAACTGAAAAAAACAGATAATCAGAAGGAGGTTTGTGTCTCCTGGTAGAGCTGAAGCTATGCAACGATGGCCGGAAATTATAAATACAATTATTTTTAAACTCCTTGCATGTTGAATCAGTGGTCACGCAGAGACCAGACATAATCACCAGACCAAAATAATATTATAATTGTGAAATAGGAGACACGCTCCATGAGTTTAACACAGTGGAATAAACGCAGCCGGAAATTAGCACAGCTATCGAAATAAACCTTCGTGGGTTTAACAAACCGAGTATTGTGAATATTGTGTGTGTGTGTACTCACCTATGTGTGGTTGCAGGTGTCGAGTCACGGCTCATGGCCGCTGGTCGCTCAGAGAGGCTAATTGTACCTCTTCTTAATACTATATATGGATTACGCTCTTGCTACTTTACTCTCCAGAATTTTCCATTTATTGACAACCGTAAGGATTGTACATGATCAGGATACGTTTTATACACTAAATTATATAACAGGACATGCAGGAGAAGTTTATACATGATCAAGACACGTTTTACTTACAGGAAAAAATTATACATAATCAGGACAGGTATTATACGGAAGAGAGTAATATGATTAGTGTGCTGGGTTCCAATCTTGTTCTTTCCCTGTTGGTACTGTGTGCTGCTTCAGACACACACACACGGGGGTGGGGATATGATAACGACATATGAAATACTGAGAAGAATCGACAAGGTGGACAGAGACAGGATGTTCCAGGGATGGGACACAGCAACAAGGGGTCACAATTTGAGGTTGAAGACTCAGATGAACCACAGGGATATTAGTAAGTATTGTATTTCTTCAGCCACAGAGTTGTCAGGAAGTGGAATAGTCTGGGAAGTGGTGTAGTGGAGGCAGGATCCATACGTAACTTTAAGAAGAGGTATGATAAAGCTCATGGAGCGGGAAGAGTGACCGAGTAGCGGCAGAAAAGAGGCGGGACAAGGAGCTGTGAATCGACCCCTGCAAACACAACTAGTTGAGTACAACTAGACGAGTGCACACACACAAACACACACACACACACACACACACACACACAAGTAGTGTGTCTATTTAACGATTTCCAGACAGAGGTTCGAACCTGTAAGAGCCCTCCCACTGAATGACCCACAACGGTTGTACACATAATACACATTAATACAAAAACATACAAATATTACTACATAAACAAACTGCTGTACTCCACCATTCAACTCTTTAAAGAGAAGAGTTTTTAAAAGAAGCGCAGAAACAGCGGTCGTGTACACAAGCGGCAGTAAACAATACCAACAACTGTCTTGGAATACATTTTGTCAGATGTTTCTTGAGGGCTTGTAGATCAAAGGTGGTTATGCTGTTCCGCATTATACCTGAAGAATGGGAAATTATACAGCACGGAACTTTGCTTGGGAGTAACGGGAGGGATACATGCATATTTGTGTTTGTGTGTGTGTGTGTGTGTGTTTATCCACGTGTGTGTGTGTGTGTGTGTGTGTGTGTGTGTGTGTGTGTGTGTGTGAGTTGTACTCACAGAGATGTTTTTGGCGGGTGTAGAGACACAGCTCCTGGCCACCACCTCCTAAATTACTCTGATGGACATCGCTGGTTTCCTGAAGTTTACAGCCTTATCACACCTACTCTTGAAGCCGTGTATTGAAATTACGAATATAACATTAGATCTAGCCAGTAATCAAATGCTCCCATCTCTCGTTGCAAAAATCATGACCATCACAAAGAGGTATTAGAAGCTGAGATCATTAGGGAATATGATAGAGTTAAAGTTTTTGTAAAATTTGAACTGACAAATCTGATTTATTATCTAAAATTTTGAAAACTAAATATACTCATAATTAATCTGAGAGAATTTGAATTATTCTATGGCATTTTGTTAAAAAAATGACAAATTCCAAATTTTGGGTTTTTCTGAGGTCAAAAATAGAAGGTCCAGTAAACTTGATCCTAATGAGAGGTTCCTAATCCCTTGAATGGAAACCTAACTTCACCTTCCTTTGATGAAACCTGATTACCTCGCTTTCCCCAGGTGCTGTCATGACCCTTACTGGATTAGCGCTTCCCCGTGAAGGTAATGATAATCTTCGACGTGTGTCTCCTCCCATAAAGCCTTCGCTTTGAGTAAAATGATTTAATTTCGTCAACACGGCCGAGCACCGCACGAGACCAGGTGCTACAAGTCGAGCACCGCACGAGACCAGGCGCTACAAGTCGAGCACCGCACGAGACCAGGTGCTACAAGTCGAGCACCGCACGAAACCAGGTGCTACAAGTCGAACACCGCACGAAACCAGGTGCTACAAGTCGAACACCGCACGAGACCAGGTGCTACAAGTCGAGCACCGCACGAGACCAGATGCTACAAGTTAAGCATCACATAACATAAACGCCACAAGCATAGATGATCTTCGAGCACCTAAGTCGTTCCTGTGTTATATGCCAGGAAGCACACTACCGTATACTACATTGCAACTTATTGGCATGAAGTAAGCCATCAGTTTGCCGTCTGACACGTACTAAGCCACCACGCTGTCCCCCTGACACCAGGTAAGCCACCACGCTGTCCCCCTGACACCAGGTAAGCCACCACGCTGTCCCCCTGACACCAGGTAAGCCACCACGCTGTGCCCCTGACACCAGGTAAGCCACCACGCTGTCCCCCTGACACCAGGTAAGCCACCACGCTGTCCCCCTGACACCAGGTAAGCCACCACGCTGTCCCCCTGACACCAGGTAAGCCACCACGCTGTCCCCCTGACACCAGGTAAGCCACCGCGATGCACTCGTGAAATATACGTTTTGGTACACCAAGTTTTGACAAGGAATTTAACCCGCCTTAACTTAGAGTTACAAGAGCCGTGAGTGTGAAAGTTTGGGGGATCCTCATTGTCCGCTCAGGAAATTGGTGCCTTGCAAAACACGGCTACAGTGTCAGGTAAACTCAGCTCACACACTGAGGCCCGGGGGTCGATCCCCAGTACTGCTGGGAAACATTAGGATGCGTTTCCTTAAGACACCTGTTGTCCAGTGTTCACCCAAAAGTAAAATAGGTACCAGGGTGTTAGTCGAGTGGTGTGGGTCGCATCCTGGGATAAAACTGACCTATTTTTCCCGAAATGCTCTGCATAACAAGCGGCTTTCTATATACTAGTGTGTCAGTGATGTCAGTGTGGTCTGTATACCTTGTACTTGTACTTGTATAATTAAACATATTATTATGATTAAAATTATTATTACACACGGCTGTCGTGACTGCTTAACACGGCAGCCGTGTAATTTTTTTTTTTAACACGGATGTATAGAATTCTGGCCTGTGTTGATCTGCCATGTTTCTGAAATAGGAAAGTCACAATAACCTGGCTGGAACATTTCGCACACACAAAAAAGAAACATGCGTTGCAGAGAGGAAATTTTTAAACAACGTTTCGGCTCGTCGTGAGCCATAATCAAGTCACAAATGAGCGAAACTAGACTTCCGGTATTTTCTCTATTTTACTCGTTCAGTTGTGACCTGATAATGATCCAGATGGAATCGTAACGTTGAAAAAAAATTCTTAGATGGGATTTTTTTCTGCTATGTCAGGCTCTTCTGTCAAGTTCTTCTGTCAAGTCCTCCTGTCAAGCTCTTCTGTCAAGTTCTTCTGTCAAGTCCTCCTGTCAAGCTCTTCTGTCAAATTCTTCTGTCAAGTCCTCCTGTAAAGCTCTTCTGTCGAGCTCTTTTGTCAAGTCCTCCTGTCAAGTTCTTCTGTCAAGCTCTCCTGTCAAGTCCTCCTGACAAGCTCTTCTGTCAAGTCCTCCTGTCAAGTTCGCGTGGCCGGTGAACACCAGCAGCTCCTGGACAAAGATTGAGCAGTGGTCAGTGGACGGAGGATCGAGTCTCCACTGCTCCTTGCTTGCACTAAATATTGACTCACGTGGGTTTAGTGCTTCACGAGTAAGATTTGATATATTCCTCTGGTTCGTGAACTATTATTATTATTATTATTATTATTATTATTATTATTATTATTATTATTATCATTATTATTATATTTGTTGTTGGTGTCGTTGTGGTTATTATTATTATTATTAAAATTATTGTTATATTAATAGTAATAATGGAAATAATAATAATAATAATAATAATAATAATAATAATAATAATAGTAATAATAATAATAGTAATAATAATAATAATAATAATAATAATAATAATAATAATAATAATAATAATAATAATAATAAAAATAATAATAATGATAATAATAATAATAATAATAGTAATAATAATAATAATAATAATAATAATAATAATAATAATAATAATAACAATAAATAATATACAAATTAATCCTCCAGTATATTATATATTTTTGTGATATAATTAGTATCTTAATCACCTTCCTATTTATTTATGATAATTATATTTAAAAAATGGTGCCAGAATTTCTACTGCCGTAGGGTCAGTAAAAAATTTAAAAAATACAAAAAAATAATCGTAACTTATATTAAGATAATCTTAAAGTTACACAGATACCTGTGATTAATATTAATAATAATAATAATAATAATAATAATAATAATAATAATAATAATAATAATAATAATAATAATAATATTAATAATAATAATAATAATAATAATAATAATAATAATAATAATAATAATAATAATAATAATAATAATAATAATAATAATAATAATAATAATAGCAATAATAATAATAATAATAATAATTTAAGCTCTAAGCTGGAATGGATCATACAACGCTATGATGGAGATGAGTGAGCTTGGAACGTACGTATACCTGGAGTCTACCTGGAGGGCATACCGGGGATCAACGCCCCCGCTGCCCGGTCCACGACCAGGCTTCCCGGTGGATCAGGGCGTGATCATCGAGGCTGTTACTGCTGGCCGCACGCAATCCAGCGTACGAACCACAGCCCGGCTGATCCGGCACCGTCTTTAGGTATCTGTCCAGCTCCCTCTTGAAGACAACCAGGGGTCTTCCCGTAATGCCCCTTATTGCTGGTGGGAGGCTGTTGAACAGTCTTGGGCCCCGGACACTTATTGTGTTTTCTCTTAGTGTATCAGTGACGCCCCCACTTTTCACTGGGGGTATGTTGCATCGCCTGCCAAGTCCTTTGCTTTCGTATGGAGTGATTGCTGTGTGCATATTAGGGACCAGTCCCTCCAGAATCTTCCAGGTGTAGATTATTCTTAATCTGTGCTGTCCCTAGAGCTGCACTACAGTCCTCCATAGCCAAACCAGAGACACCACCATCTGTTGTCATGGCATCTACATTTTTCCTGGAAGGGGACTTCCTGACTACATCTGTGCTAGAGGCTATGACTGTGATGGCTGCAGAAGAGTCTACCCCAGAGGAGGGCTCCTCTACTACATCTGTACTAGGGGCTATGGCGTTGGTGGCTGCGTAGGAGTCTTTACCTGAATCCGGATTTTCACAATGGCTGGGGGCTGGGTCTGGGTCAGCCCTAAGGCTGGGGACTGTAGCAAGCTGTTGTTTTTGTTTCCTGTGTTTTTCCAGAGAGTATCTACTTTTTTTTGGGTCAGTTGTTGTAGACTGGGCATTCTCTGTGTTAGACTTTACTCCTCTCCTATCTTCCCATGCTCTATATGTTCCAGGCAGACTATTCAATAGTTCCTCCTTTTTTTCGTGTTTATTGTTTATTAACCTCCTGAGTGCTTTCCCGATATCTGTCCGTAGTTCCACATCCGTGTTGCAGATATAGAAACACCTATCTAGATAGATGTCATTTTTGGTTGCAGTATTTATTCTTGCACAGGTAACATGATGTTTTGAAAAGCAAAGGTTGCACGTGATTCTAGATTTTTTCCCAAGACCCCTTTCACATGTGCCACAGGTATACTGTACTGCCATCCTGCCTGTATCCTATTTCCAACTGGGTACCACAAGAATCTGATCTTCACTTTACCTTTCAGCTCTGCACTCAGGTGTGGTGTTATGTGGTCAATGCATGGATATGTGGGATGTAATTAGTATGGAGACTTATTACTCATTAAAAACTTTTATGATGTATGACATCACATATCATACATCCCTCAGCATCTTATTTCTGTCATGATCACTGCTGTTTATCTTGTCCTGGGCAGTTTTATGTAGTGGTCATGGCTGGGTTTCGGTGATGAAAGGTAGTTCGGTGGTCAGGGGTATGGGTGCCAGCCGGGGGGGGGAGGTGAGGACCATCCCCGCTGGTTCGGGTGTCGGGGGGGGAGGGAGGGTGGCGAGAGGATTTGGTGGTGGTTTATCCTTTTCCACTATCTAATCACTGCATGTTCACTGTTTCCCTCACATCGATCCACTATCTCTTATTTTATTACTTCTACTATGCATTAATACTTATATATATATATATATATATATATATATATATATATATATATATATATATATATATATATATATATATATATATATAGTATATATATATACATATGTGTGTGTGTGTGTGTGTGTGTGTGTGTGTGTGTGTGTGTGTGTGTGTGTGTGTGTGTGTGTGTGTGTGTGTGTGTGTGTGTGTGTGTGTGTGTGTGTGTGTGTGTGTGTGTGTGTGTGTGTGGGTGTGTGTGCGTGTATATGTATGTGGGTGTGTGTATACATATATACATGCATACTACAGTCACGTTAAAGTACCAAGATACTCAGCCAGTCGGAATGCTTCCCTTTAGTCACTTCTAGTTTAGAATGCAATACCGAATTCCGCAAGTGTGTGTGAAGCTTTGGCGGATGTGCAGTGAATGTGACGCTGGGGCTTGTACTGAATAACTCGCAAGACCACATCGTTTAGAGTCATGATTAATCTTTTGTCTGAAGGCAGCGATAGATGCCTGTCTATCAGCTGCTGCATCCCCCCGTAGAATACAGTGCTGAATATATCACTGTGGCGTGACTCTTGCAAAAACCACGGCGTTAGAACGTGCAAATCTTCCTGAAGTTCAATGGTATCCTCTTCCGGATCAGTTATTCTTTCCATTTTTGTGTCGACAGTTACTGGAAAGAGAGTTGGCGGAGCAAATTATTAGTCTCTTGCTTGGTTTTAAGCTTTATCAAGACTCCTCTGGAAAAAAAAGACATTATCCAGTAAAAAAAACTCAAAGAACAGAGGGAGTATAATTGCATGAGTCCAGGATAGTTGCACGTCCAGTTTTAATTAAAATGATTAATGACGAGATCAGAGTAATGGGCAGGGAACCACTAGCAATTTCACCAGAGGAAAAAATGATAGTTTTTCCCTTATATATATATATATATATATATATATATATATATATATATATATATATATATATATATATATATATATATATATATATATATATATATATATATATATATATATATATATATATATATATATATATATATATATATATATATATATGTGTGTGTGTGTGTGTGTGTGTGTGTGTGTGTATATGTCGTGCCGAATAGGCAGGACTTGCAATCTTGGCTTAAATAGCAACGCTCATCTTGCCATATAGGACAAGCGAAAATTTGTGTATGCAATAATTTCGCCAAAATCATTCTGAACCTAACGAAAAAAAAAAAATTTCACTGTGTTTGTTTAGTATTAATTTATTGTAAACAAATCTAAAATATATTTAGTTAGGTTGGGCTAAAATAAATTGTTCTTGTTATAATAAGGTTAGGTAAGTTTTCTAAGATTCTTTTGGAGCAAAATTAAAAATTTTACATTAACATTAATGAAAAAATATATTTTTAAACGTATAAGAGAAAATTTTAAAAAGAACTTAATTTTACATGAGTTCTTGCTAATTGACCAGTTTTACATATATCGGCACGACATATATATATATATATATATATATATATATATATATATATATATATATATATATATATATATATATATATATATATATATATATATATATATATATATATATATATATATATATATTGTTTGAATTGTCTTCATGCGGGTTTGTTTGCGAACGCCAATTCAACCTTTCTTTGTGTCCTCTCTCTCCTGCTTATATACACATTCCTTCTCGTTCCTCTTGCTACACCTCGTTTTTCCCCCCCCCCCTCTCTCTCTCTCTCTCTCTCTCTCTCTCTCTCTCTCTCTCTCTCTCTCTCTCTCTCTCTCTCTCTCTCTCTCTCTCTCTCTCTCTCTCTCTCTCTCTCTCTCTCTCTCTCTCTCTCTCTCTTTCTCTCCCTCTCTCTTTCTCTCTCTCCCTTTTTTTTTTTTTTTTTTTTTTTTTTACACAAGGTTTGACAAGGTTAAGGATCCCTATCTTTATTGACAGCTATATTACAGGTTAAGGATTCCTAACTTTATTGGCAAGCTAAGAGCTGTTACCTACATCAGCTCATTTGAAAGCATTTTTATTGTTATGAGACATACAAGTAGGGAACAGGATGAAGTTGGAGCCATCTGTGGGCCAGCATTTTCATTTGATCAACTGACTTTAATCTCGTTGACATCATTATGCTGTACGAATGTGTTCCATACTCGAGTCATCCTGGGTATGTATGATCTCAGATGGAGTGATGTTCTGGAGAGGGTACAGCCAGAGTGAAGTTGCTGCTTTCTGCCCGTCTTGTGGCATAAAAGCTTGTTTCACGCTGTCCTCGAAGTGGATCCAAGTGTGGTATTTTGACAATATTGGCCTTGTACATAACAGTATAGGCCACCCACATCCCTCCTATGTTGAAGGCTCTGCTGAAATGACAGATCTATCCAGGATGGGTCCAGGCGAGAGATGAGACGTCTTGCTCTGTTCTCTACTCTGTCAAGCAGTCGCAGATGAGAGGGGGCAGGCAAACCAAGAAAGTGGAGCATACTCAAGGTGTGAGCGTACTTGTGCCTCGTACAGAATCTTGCAACCCCTACTGTCAAGCAGATGCGAGATACGGCGAAGTGCTGTAAGCTTCCTGGCTGCCTTGTTTGCAAGATTTACAACATGGTTCTTCATGGTTAGTTTGGAGTCAAATTTCACCCCAAGGATATTAACTTCTTCTCCAGGTGCCAACATCCTCCCATTCATCCTTACTACTGCACCAGCATTACCATCATGGTGCCTAGAGACGATCATCATTTGCGTTTTCTCAGGTGCAAATGTTACTTGCCATCTATTTCCCCAAGCTGATATACCTCTCAGCTGGTGATTGATGTAGCTTAGAGCAGCTGGCATTTCTTCTCTTGGATAAGTGAATGTCAGTGTACAGTCGTCTGCATATGCATGTGATTCTGGGATGAGATGAAGAAGGTCGTTGAAGTAGACATTCCATAACAATGGACCCAGCACGCTTCCTTGTGGAACGCTCTCCCCAATAGGATGCCTTGCTGATTCCGTTCCATTGAGGACTACACTTAGAGATCTACCATGAAGGTAATCACTGAGAAGACATGCTAGAGCCTCTCTCCGTCTCTCTCTCTCTCTCTCTCTCTCTCTCTCTCTCTTTTTTTCTCTCTCTCTCACTCTCTCTATCTCTCTCTCTCACTCTCAGCCTCTGTCTCCCTCTCTCTCTCTCTCTCTCTCTCTCTCTCTCTCTCTCTCTCTCTCTCTTTCTATCTCTCTCTCTCTCTCTCGATGCTTTTGCTGCAAACCACCTCGTTTCTGTTCTAGCTCCATCATCCCTGCCTCCCTCTCTAAGTCTTGATACTGTACCATCTCACCTCTATTCCAGCTCCTCCTCCATGGCGACACGTTCACTGGCAAGAGATACAGCCAATTATGGCGATTGCACAAAGGGAGGGATCACTGCCACTGCTTGGAAGATGCAATAACCTCCGGGGCTCCTACCTACTCACCCGTATTAAGTGGCGGCTCCATATAAGTTGACATTGTTCCTCATGTCATTCCCTGGGCGTCATAATCGTCTCCCTGCGAAGGTAAACAGAGTTTTTCCTCCCCAACCCTCGCTCCTCTGAGCACGTCGCTGATGAAACCCGGGGATCAGGTTTACACTGTCTTTATGGGTAGCAATGTGCAGGGTCTGGGTTCATTACAAGACTATGAAGATGTTATGAGACCAGTTATATTTCACTGTCTTACTTATTTATCTGTACGAGATGAATAACAGAGGAACCAGTGACCAGTAAGGAATGAAGGACTCAGTGATGTAACCAGGGAAATATCGATTCCACTAATTACACACACACACACACACACACACACACACACACACACACACACACATACACACACACACACACACACACACACACACACACACACACACACACACACACCTACAACAAGAACATTCCTTCCTTGCTTCATGAGCCACAGTTTCCCTAGTAAATGTAATCCTATTAATAAATTTCAGAAGTATTAGGCACTAAGCAGCTTTACAATATTATAAGCTTGCTATGCAACCATGGCCACCAAAATCAGCGTGCAACGTAATGAATATTAAAATGAGTATTTGCGCAGACCAGGTCAATGAGTTTGTGCGAGGGCTTAGTGGTAATATTTCACGAGATTTTTTCTTGAATGTCAACATACTGCAAATGATGTTTCTTTATTCCACACACACACACACACACACACACGGACAAGGGGTCACAACTGGAAGCTGAAGACTCAGACGAGTCACAGGGACGTTAGGAAGTATTTCTTCAGTCATAGAGTTGTCAGCAAGTGGAATAGCCTAGCAAGTGAAGTAGTGGAGGCAGGAACCATACATAGTTTTAAGAAGAGGTATGCCAAAGCTCAGGAAGCAGAGAGAGAGAGGATCCAGTAGCGATCAGTGAAGAGGCGGGGCCAGGAGCTGAGTCTCGACCCCTGCAACCACAATTAGGTGAGTACAATTAGGTGAGTACACACACACACACACACACACACACACACACACACACACACACATATACACACACACACACATATAAACAAGAGGCAGACAGGTTCCACTAAATTACAGACCAGTGTCGCTGACATGTATAGTATGTAAAGTTATGTAGAAGATTATCAGGAGAAGATTGATGGAGCACCTAGAAAGGAAAAGGCTCATTCATGACAACCAACATGGCTTGAGGGAAGGAAAATCTTGCGTCACAAACCTACTGGAGCTCTACGATGAGGTAACAGAAGTAAAACAGGAGAGAAAGGGATAGGGTAGACAGCATCTTCTTGGACTGTAAGGAAGCTTTCGATACTGTACCACACAGGAGACTGGTTGAAAAACTGGAGGAGCAGGCAGGAATAGTAGGAAAAAAAACTGCAGTGGATCAAGGGAATGCCTGACAGGAAAGAAACAACGTGTATTGGTACGAGACGAGATGTCAGAGTGGGTGCATGTTTCAAGTGGGGTTCCACAAGGGTCAGTCCTAGGTCCGGTGCTGTTTCTTGTATATGTGAATGACATCGCAGAAGTGTCCCTGTTTGCAGACGATATGAATACAAGGAGAGTACAAGCGGACGAGGATCAGGTAAGCCTGCAAGGGGATCTGGACAGGCTACAAGACTGGTCCAAAAAATTGCTCCTGGAGTTTAACCCAAACAAAGTGAAGTTATGAAGCTTGGGGAAAGACAAAGAAGACCACAGATTGAATACAGCCTAAGAGGTCAACCGCTGCAAAACTCATTCAGAGCACCCACATGCTTCCAGGCGCCCATATGCTTCAAGGCGCCCATATGCTACATCACATGGGTGCCTGGCAAGCCAGAGAATAGCGTTTCAATATTTAAGGACTCTGTACTGTGCACCGTGTATGTCAGGCGCATATTGGATTATGCAGCACCAGTATGGAACCCACACCTGGTCAGGAGAGGAATTGAGAAGGTGGATAGGGACAGGAGAAGTGACATAGCAACAAAGGGTCACAACTGGAGGTTGAAAGCTCAGATGAGTCATAGGGATGTTAGAAAATTCTTCTTCAGTCATAGAGTTGTAATGAAGAGGAACAATCTTAAAGCTATGTAGAGGCAGGATCCTTACATAGCTTTAAGAAGATATACGGCAAAACTCATGGAACAGGGAGAGAGTGAACCTAGTAGCGACCAGCGAAGACACGGGGCCAGGAGCTATTTCTCGACCAGAAACATGTGAGTACAAATAGGTGAGTATACACACACACACACACATTCCCAGTGACCGTCGTGGATTCCTTAACTTCTCCAATACTCCTCAGAATGTCTCCAGGCACGAGTACTAACAGCCTTACTGTTAGTACTCGTGCCTGGAGGTTGTCTAGTAATTAGCGTTAGGAAGCTGGAACCTCCAGTACTACGTGCTCTGCATGGCCCCACAGTGGTGCTGTGTATTAAATATGATATTTGCTGTGTTATGAGGCGCAGCGAATATTGCTCATTACATTCCTAGAGAATTACCCAAACCAGTATAGAGTAATACTATGCTTAGAGACTGAGAGGGGTATTAGCAGCCAAGTTAAAGCCGAAAATGGGAATGACATCTCTAGCTATTTACAGCAAGAAAAACTGTAGTGAAGAGTGAGGTTAAATTGAGACTACTGAGATCACTCCAAGTCTCGTTCTATTCAAGCAGACTCACTTGAGACTTCCGGGGCTAGAATATCTCCTTCACGTCTACAAAGCAGTTAACATGATCACATTGTCTCTTCCACGTTTACAAAACTACTGACATGATCATACTCTCTCCTTCACATCTGCAGATCTACTGACATGATCACACTGTCTCCTCCACCCCTCCACAGGTATTGACCCCGAGAAGGCAGAGGAGAGGCTAGTCAAAGGACGTGCTAGTCTGAACGTTCTTGTAAGAGAAACTCTTTCTCTAGCAAAACATAAGAAAGGAGGAACACTGCAGCAGGCCTACTGGCCCATACAAGTCACGTCCTTATCAAAACTACCAATATGTTCAAAAGCCACAAATATATTTCGAAAACTATCATTATATTTTAAAAAGCACCAGTATATTTTTAATAAAAGGCTTAATAAATGCTATGAAAAGGAAAGAATTAATATTTTGAGCTGATACTATAAAGTATCACATTATTATTATTATTATTATTATTATTATTATTATTATTATTATTATTATTATTATTATTATTATTATTATTATTATTATTATTATTATTATTATTATTATTGGTGTTGTCGTTTTCATGGGGAAGGGCAGGATGTGTAAGGATACTTGCCTATATATATCTTGCCTCATGCTGAAGATTGAACCCAGGCCCTTTCGATTGTGAGTCGAACGAGTTTCCCTGCTTTTTTATTTATGTTTACGCTTCATGCTACTTAGGTGGTGTGATGAATGGTTTGAAAAACCGACAAGTTGTAGATTGAGACACTTATGCAACGTATGGGAATCCCATATGTTGCATAAGTGTCTCAATCTACTTTGGTGTTGCCTTGAAGAGTTAATCCTATTTTGGTCTTGCTTACTCTCTCCTGTCCCAGCTACACTGAGTCAAGTTCCAATCTGTCATTAATACTTGTCAACCTGTTTTATTAACACGTTTCGCCCTCCAGGAACACAACTAATGAACTCCTTGGTGGACGAAAAGTCGTCTCAATAAAAATACCATGAACTTCCTTGTGTGTTTAATCAAGAAATAGTTACGTCTTCCCTCGTTAAAAATTCACACTGCGATCGTACTCACCTTTCTTAAGTAAAACATGGCATTTATTTAATGGGAATAACCAACACCTGACTCAGAGCATCGGTCAGATATGAGTACCAAAAGAGGAGACGCAGGAGAGTGAATTAAATAGCTTTAACCTAAACATTTACTCCGTCATCCACTTGATACGGATTACAACACCAGAATCCTTCCAGACCAAGTAACAGTCCTGGAAATTAACAAACATTGAGATAATGAAATATTGCGAGACAGAGCGAGGTTGCCTGTCTAGGTAAATAGAATTAATGTTATGAACGTGGCCATTTATTAGGTTGTAGTTATAGATGTAAGTTTTATAAATGGTTGTTAAAGAAGTTGTGGTTTTTTTTAAGTGGTAGTTATATGCATTGTGTTTTTTCTAAGTGGTAGTTACAGAAGTTGTA
>NC_091332.1:3546644-3549144 GCF_038502225.1 Cherax quadricarinatus
AAAAGCTTGTTTCACGCTGTCCTCGAAGTGGATCCAAGTGTGGTATTTTGACAATATTGGCCTTGTACATAACAGTAAGGCCACCCACATCCCTCCTATGTTGAAGGCTCTGCTGAAATGACAGATCTATCCAGGATGGTTCCAGGCGAGAGATGAGACGTCTTGCTCTGTTCTCTACTCTGTCAAGCAGTCGCAGATGAGAGGGGGGGCAGGCAAACCAAGAAAGTGGAGCATACTCAAGGTGCGAGCGTACTTGTGCCTCGTACAGGATTTTGCAACCCCTACTGTCAAGCAGATGGGAGATACGGCGAAGTGCTGTAAGCTTCCTGGCTGCCTTGTTTGCAAGATTTACAACATGGTTCTTCATGGTTAGTTTGGAGTCAAATTTCACCCCAAGGATATCAACTTCTTCTCCAGGTGCCAACACCCTCCCATTCATCCTTACTACTGCACCAGCATTACCATCATGGTGCCTAGAGACGATCATCATTTGCGTTTTCTCAGGTGCAAATGTTACTTGCCATCTATTTCCCCAAGCTGATATAGCTCTCAGCTGGTGATTGATGTAGCTTAGAGTAGCTGGCATTTCTTCTCTTGGATAAGTGAATGTCAGTGTACAGTCGTCTGCATATGCATGTGATTCTGGGATGAGATGAAGAAGGTCGTTGAAGTAGACATTCCATAACAATGGACCCAGCACGCTTCCTTGTGGAACACTTGCCCCAATAGGATGTCTTGCTGATTCCGTTCCATTGAGAACTACACTTAGAGATCTACCATGAAGGTAGTCACTGAGGAGACATAGCGTAGAGCCTGCAATTCCCAGTGCTTGAAGTTTTGCTCAGAGGCCCTGGTGCCACACCCGGTCGAAAGCGCCAGCAATGTCCAGTGCTACCACACAGCTGACTTTGGATTCATCCAGTGACTGGTGCCACTTAGTGGAGAGGTTTAACAACAGATCAGCAGCAGAGTAACCTTTCCTGAAGCCATATTGACGATCACAAAGTAGTGAGTGGTAGTCAAAAAACTCTGTCATTTGTCTTGAGATGATTGTCTCAAGGATCTTACCAGTGATTGACAGGAGTGACACTGGTCTGTAGTTGCTGATTTCTGCTCTGTTCTTCTTTTTGTGAACAGGGACTACATTTACCTCTTTCCATAGAGAGGGCCATTTACACTGTACTAGGCAGTCCTGAAAGATGCGAGTTAGAGGTGCTGCCAGCTGGTCTGCACATCTTCTCAACAATCTTGGGCTCAACTTGTCTGGGCCCACAGCCTTTTCTTGGTCAAGCGATTTAAGTAGGAAATGCACCTCCTCCTGCCTTATTGCCACCACTGACAGTTTTGACACAGTTCTTGCAGCTAGCCAAGGAGGGTTCCTTGCTGGATCAGGAACTTGCATTTTGGTAGCAAAGTGTTCAGCAAAGAGGTCCGCCTTCTCTTGACTACTAGTAGAGGTGGTCCCATCCTGTCGATTTAGAGGTGGAATAAGTTCATCAGGCAGATAACCTTGTCTGTCCTTGACCAGGGACCACCAGGTTTTGGAGCCTACCCTACCTGATGCTAACTTTCTTTTAGTGTCCACCTCCCATTTAGTAATGACCCACTTTTGAACATCACCCATATGCCTACAGGCTTGCATGTGCAAGTTCTCTCTCTCTCTCTCTCTCTCTCTCTCTCTCTCTCTCTCTCTCTCTCTCTCTCTCTCTCTCTCTCTCTTTCTCTCTCTGTGGACACCTTTCTGTCTCTCTGGCTCTCCTCTCTTATCCTGCCTCTTCCTCTCCCTGCCTCTACTTCTCCCTGCCTCTACCTCTCCCTGCCTCTACCTCTCCCTACCTCTTCCTCTCCCTTCCTCTACCTCTCCCTGCCTCTTTCTCTTCATGCCTCTACCTCTCCCTGCCTCTTCCTCTCCCTGCCTCTACCTCTCCCTGCCTCTACCTCTCCCTGCCTCTACTTCTCCCTGCCTCTACCTCTCCCTGCCTCTACTTCTCCCTGCCTCTACCTCTCCCTGCCTCTACTTCTCCCTGCCTCTACCTCTCCTTGCCTCTACTTTTCCCTGCCTCTACCTCTCCCTGCCTCTTCCTCTCCCTGCCTCTACCTCTCCCGGCCTCTACCTCTCCCTGCCTCTACTTCTCCCTGCCTCTACTTCTCCCTGCCTCTACCTCTCCCTGCCTCTACTTCTCCCTGCCTGTACCTCTCCCTGCCTCTACTTCTCCCTGCCTCTACTTCTCCTTGCCTCTACCTCTCCCTGCCTCTACTTCTCCCTGCCTCTACCTCTCCCTGCCTCTACTTCTCCCTGCCTCTACCTCTCCATGCCTCTTCCTCTCCCTGCCTCTACCTCTCCCTGCCTCTACCTCTCCCTGCCTCTACTTCTCCCTGCCTCTACTTCTCCCTGCCTCTACCTCTCCCTGCCTCTACTTCTCCCTGCCTCTACCTCTCCCTGCCTCTACTTCTTCCTGCCTCTACTTCTCCCTGCCTCTACTTCTCCCTGCCTCTACTT
>NC_091332.1:3551644-3554144 GCF_038502225.1 Cherax quadricarinatus
CCAGAGGTGATTGAGTTGGTCCACTCATGGGAGTCCAATTTCGGGCCTATAAAACCATTAAGGCTACCATGGCAAGAACCAAATGAATATTCATGGACGGCTTCGCTAATCACCAGATAATATTCTTTCATAAATCTGGCCACCTGCCTAGCCAAAACTTGCCTATAACCTGTCTCCTTTTTTTTTGCTATTCTCGCTAAATCGATATTGTCTGATAAAAAAAAAATCATCATTCCCCACGAAAAAAAAAAAAAAAGAATATTTATACGTCATGGAGAATGCTACAGCACATATTTATATCCTGTTCTTGCTTTTTTAATGAAGGTTAAAACGTAATTTATCATGGCGTGAGTATGTAATTATACTCGAAAACAAAAGCCAAATCCGTATGGGTTATAGATCATCATTGGAAGGGGAAACGTCGTGAGTGAAGAAACGTACTCAGAAGACGTCATTTTGTGAACATTTTCGATCCTGGCAGGTTCAAGGCTCAAACGTCGCCTTTTGAAAGCACATCCCAAGCGCACACCATCACCAGAACAACCTTCACTGGTCACAGCAGGTGAAAACACCAGTTGCAGCAGCCGGTCTCAGTGGGTGCTTCCGCCCAGTTAAACACCGGTTTATCATCCTCGGTTTACTAGCGTGAAGTTTAGATTACCCTATCTGTCTTAATCACCAGCAGGCTATTATACGATTATAAAGGACGTAGCCTGTATTTAATGCTTTTCACCAGAAATAATATGCATAATGCCATGGCTGGAACAATGCACAATACCTTGGCTGGAACAATTCGCAATACCATTACTGGAACAATGCACAATACCACGGCTGGAACAATGCACTATAATATGGCTGGAACTCACAACAAACCAGCAAACTGGAACCAGAATCTGGACTTGATACAGTCAAAAATCAGTCGAAATGTTAGCCAGTTTCTCTTATCCCATTACGGGCTAGTTGAGAATCCTGTACCTCACAGACTGAAACGAATTTTTACTGGAATATTCGCTATCTTCTTGTACTGAAATGTTACGGGAGCGATGGGCAGAGAGCCTTCTGCTATCCTGGAATAAACTGTGCAAAATAAACTGGGAAATAGAACACTGCTTGTTTTCATTTCCATATTTACTCGACTTTTTTAAGGATAATGACTGGTAGAAGATGATAGTAAAGACTGTAGGGTTATAAATTGGAAATATTTGTCATCCTAACCACAGTAGAGTAGAGCTTCATTAATAAATTATTTGATAGAGCTCCATATATAATAAAGCTTTATTTTAATAAAAGCGTATTTTGTATGTTGAGGTTTTACTTTACGTCTTAATGGTATAAGTTAAAGCGATAGTTCTACTATATAGAGAGTAAGTATGAGGAACCCTAGTATGAGTTGACTCATACTGTTATTAGTGGCACCTTGTTAGTATCCCTGGTGAATGTGTGTGTGTGTGTGTGTGTGTGTGTGTGTGTGTGTGTGTGTGTGTGTATGTGTGTACTCACCTAGTTGTACTCACCTAGTTGAGGTTGCGGGGGTCGAGTCCGAGCTCCTGGCCCCGCCTCTTCACTGATCGCTACTAGGTCACTCTCCCTGAGCCGTGAGCTTTATCATACCTCTGCTTAAAGCTATGTATGGATCCTGCCTCCACTACATCGCTTCCCAAACTATTCTACTTACTGACTACTCTGTGGCTGAAGAAATACTTCCTAACATCCCTGTGATTCATCTGTGTCTTCAGCTTCCAACTGTGTCCCCTTGTTACTGTGTCCAATCTCTGGAACATCCTGTCTTTGTCCACCTTGTCAATTCCTCTCAGTATTTTGTATGTCGTTATCATGTCCCCTCTATCTCTCCTGTCCTCCAGTGTCGTCAGGTTGATTTCCCTTAACCTCTCCTCGTAGGACATACCTCTTAGCTCTGGGACTAGTCTTGTTGCAAACCTTTGCACTTTCTCTAGTTTCTTTACGTGCTTGGCTAGGTGTGGGTTCCAAACTGGCGCCACATACTCCAATATGGGCCTAACATACACGGTGTACAGGGTCCTGAATGATTCCTTATTAAGATGTCGGAATGCTGTTCTGAGGTTTGCTAGGCGCCCATATGCTGCAGCAGTTATTTGGTTGATGTGCGCTTCAGGAGATGTGCCTGGTGTTATACTCACCCCAAGATCTTTTTCCTTGAGTGAGGTTTGTAGTCTCTGACCCCCTAGACTGTACTCCGTCTGCGGCCTTCTTTGCCCTTCCCCAATCTTCATGACTTTGCACTTGGTGGGATTGAACTCCAGGAGCCAATTGCTGGACCAGGTCTGCAGCCTGTCCAGATCCCTTTGTAGTTCTGCCTGGTCTTCGATCGAGTGAATTCTTCTCATCAACTTCACGTCATCTGCAAACAGGGACACCTCAGAGTCTATTCCTTCCGTCATGTCGTTCACAAATACCAGAAACAGCACTGGTCCTAGGACTGACCCCTGTGGGACCCCGCTGGTCACAGGTGCCCACTCTG
>NC_091332.1:3556644-3561644 GCF_038502225.1 Cherax quadricarinatus
ACTGTAACAAGGCAGGTAGGTGACGAGGGAGTATGAAGACTGTAACAAGGCAGGTAGGTGACGAGGGAGTATGAAGACTGTAACAAGGCAGGTAGGTGACGAGGGAGTATGAAGACTGTAACAAGGCAGGTAGGTGACGAGGGAGTATGAAGACTGTAACAAGGCAGGTAGGTGACGAGGGAGTATGAAGACTGTAACAAGGCAGGTAGGTGACGAGGGAGTATGAAGACTGTAACAAGGCAGGTAGGTGACGAGGGAGTATGAAGACTGTAACAAGGCAGGTAGGTGACGAGGGAGTATGAAGACTGTAACAAGGCAGGTAGGTGACGAGGGAGTATGAAGACTGTAACAAGGCAGGTAGGTGACGAGGGAGTATGAAGACTGTAACAAGGCAGGTAGGTGACGAGGGAGTATGAAGACTGTAACAAGGCAGGTAGGTGACGAGGGAGTATGAAGACTGTAACAAGGCAGGTAGGTGACGAGGGAGTATGAAGACTGTAACAAGGCAGGTAGGTGACGAGGGAGTATGAAGACTGTAACAAGGCAGGTAGGTGACGAGGGAGTACGAAGACTGTAACAAGGCAGGTAGGTGACGAGGGAGTATGAAGACTGTAACAAGGCAGGTAGGTGACGAGGGAGTATGAAGACTGTAACAAGGCAGGTAGGTGACGAGGGAGTATGAAGACTGTAACAAGGCAGGTAGGTGACGAGGGAGTATGAAGACTGTAACAAGGCAGGTAGGTGACGAGGGAGTACGAAGACTGTAACAAGGCAGGTAGGTGACGAGGGAGTATGAAGACTGTAACAAGGCAGGTAGGTGACGAGGGAGTATGAAGACTGTAACAAGGCAGGTAGGTGACGAGGGAGTACGAAGACTGTAACAAGGCAGGTAGGTGACGAGGGAGTATGAAGACTGTAACAAGGCAGGTAGGTGACGAGGGAGTATGAAGACTGTAACAAGGCAGGTAGGTGACGAGGGAGTATGAAGACTGTAACAAGGCAGGTAGGTGACGAGGGAGTATGAAAATAGTGTGAAGATTCTAACGGAAAAGAAATCTAATGTTAGTAAGAAAATCTGGCTGGAAGACATGCAAATGAGAAGCATTTAGAGGTTTGAAAAAAAATCATTTGAGAATGATGGCGTGTTAAATTGGGGTGGAGGAAATAATAATAATAATAATAATAATAATAATAATAATAATAATAATAATAATAATAATAATAATAATAATAATAATCCGAGTGTTGTTTAGTTTTACTGTTGCTAAAGCTCTAATTTCTTGAAAAATAAACTTAGTTGCTTTAAAAGCAGAAACCGAAAACGTTTTTTTGCAAAATCAAACTTGTGTGAGAAGTTGAACACTGTCTTAAAAATTCCTAATTCGAGTTAATAACGAAAATTTTTGTGCAGTAACAATCTAAAATGTAATATTATAAAAGTTTTTTTGGCTCGTTCTAATTAAAAGAAATGGAAAATGGAGTTAGAAATGCGTGGGGATGAGGGTAACACGAGAAGTACATTAGTACATTTATGTCCGTGATGATGGTGGAGGGTTTTCCAAGCACCTCTGGTGATACTAGTCTCTGGGGAAGAGGGTGATGACACCCTCTTGTGGTGTTATCAGTTTCTGGGGGCTGTGATGGTGGGGGTAAGTGGTGATTGTGTTGAAAGTCTTTGGTGGTGGTGGTGGTGGTGGTGGTGGTGGTGGTGGTGGTGGTGGTGGTGGTAACAGTCTTTGGTGGTAGTGGTGACAGTGTTTGGTGGTGGTGGTGACAGTCTTTGGTGGTGGTGGTGGTGGTGACAGTCTTTGGTGGTGGTGGTGACAGTCTTTGGTGGTGGTGGTGACAGTCTTTGGTGGTGGTGGTGGCAGTCTTTGGTGGTGGTGGTGACAGTCTTTGGTGGTGGTGGTGGTGACAGTTTTTGGTGGTGGTGATGACAGTCTTTGGTGGTCGTGCTGAAGAACAGTTTCTTACGCTCAATTATTCATAAACTTTCACTAAATTCCTGACATAAATATAGAATCTGCCTTCGCTACTTCCTTGGCCATATTATTGATCGTTATACTTGTTTGGTTACTCCTAACGCCATCTTATGATTTAACGTTTTCAACGCCTGTCTTAACGTTAATTTACTCACCTGTATGTCAAACCCTAAACAACAACTTGTTTCCACTACGATCTAACACATTTACACAAGCCTGTTTGATGCTCAAGCCTCTATACTAAAAATCTTCTTCCACCTCTCCTTCCAGTTCTTACTCTGATGACCCCTCCATCCTCCTAACCCAGCATTTATACACCCTCTTGGTGGCCCTCTTCTTCTCCATCCTTTCTAAATGATCACATCACCTCCACAACCCTTTCTCCGCCCTCCGGATTACATTTATCATAACGCCACTCCGTGTTCTAGTCTCTACTTTCCTAATACTATAAATAACATTCACAAGACATATTGTTGTTAAACACGACATCTGCGCCGCCTCCTCGTTGCATCCTTTGCAGCCCATATCTCACACCCATTTATAAAAGATGGTATCACTAGAATCAGGTGCCTTTGTATGTGTTAATATATATTTCTTCGCGTAAGTTTATCAGCAAGTTTATATGTATGCAGCTGATTGCATGTGCGCACATGAACGTACGTGCGTGTGCAGTAAAGTTAGTAGGACTGCAAATAGAGCGGCCCTGTTTGTAAACACAGCAAAAGATGTAGTTGCATTAATGCTTCTGTTTACTGCAGTCCCCCATTGCTTCTGGCCACAATAATGACCCCATTCATTGTGCTGATATGTTACAAGGGTGTAACAGCGGGTTGTGTGTGTCTAGTCTAGCTCTTTACTTTCTAGTACTGCTAACACATTAATTACTGCTCTTCTAGACCAGTCATACCAATATTTTGTATAGATTTACTTGTAAAAAAATACGTGAGGTAGGAAAACCAGTATTACGTTCAGTAGAAAAACCAGCATTATTTGAGGCATGAAAAACCAGCATTACGTAGGTTAAGAAAACCAAGTGTGAGCCGCGATACCTGCCAGGTTACTTCGGTTTTATTACTACTGAGCGAATTATGGCTTCCCATGAAAACACTTCGGTAGGGAAATAATAAGAATGATCGAGGCTTTACTTGTTCTGTAGCTGACTGACCCACACGGATTTAGCGCATCAATTAAATGTAGCAATGCCTCAAGGTTGTCATACCTTCTCGGTTTTTGTAGACTTAAAACCCTCACAAGGAAAATATCAAGAAGCGTTTTATTCCATAACAAACTAAAGTATATCAATTTTGTAATTTACTTTTCTCTCTATCTGGGTAAATTCGAAGTCACATATCCCTTATCCGAAGTTTATTATTTACAAAACAGTTTAAAGTTACTCTACACTAAAACATTGAGTATTGATACTAACTCTACATTTACGTAAGTGTAGGTTAATTACTTTTTCAGAATTTTATAATGGGAGTTAGTGAGTTTCAGTCCTACGCTTGTTATACCTGTTTGGGCCATTTAGTACATGGATTGATGGAGACTCGATACTCCGTCTGCCAACCCTTGAAGGTCAAATTATTGTGAGCCAAACCCGTGAAATATCGAAGGTGCCACACCACTTCCTGGGTCGTAAATCACTGCAATCGTTCCTGCATTCGCTTCTACCAATATGTCTGATGGGCGTCTTGTCGTGATTCCACTTCTCTCACTTGTGGTGTACCAGACACACTGACGGAGAAAAGCTTTATATCTAACGCCGTTTCTTTTTTGAAGGCCGATCCTCCTTCCGATAATCTTGAAAGAGAAGTGTTGTTCTAGTAGGCAGGATTCTTTCCACACAGATCAGTTTTCATGTCACAAAACTAGCATGAGCAATACCAGGAAAAAAAAAATTAACTGAAGCTTTTACAATAGGAGATAATGTCGAGAGAGGAATAAAAGATGTAAAACAGTAACAAAAATGAAAAAAAGTGGAATGAGTTCGGGGAAAAAATTGAAAGATCTTGGAGCAGCTGGAGTCGCGCCTTAGGACGCCTTAAGATTACTTCCAGACGACCCCAGCCTGAGTACCTAGCAGCGTTGAGGGTCACGTCGAGGAGTGCTTAGTATTCCCACTCTCCCAGCCACACAGTTCTCTTACTCTGCTGCAATCTGCTACTTGGCTTGTGTGTGTGTGTGTGTTTGTGTGTGTGTGTGTGTGTGTGTGTGTGTGTGTGTGTGTGTGTGTGTGTGTGTGTGTGTGTGTGTGTGTGTGTGTGTGTGTACTACTTTCCCACGGGAACGAAAATAAATTTTTATCTGCATCAAGACAAGCGTGAATAAAATCCTCGAGGTCAGTCAAGGGCACCTCTAGGTCAGACAAGGTCACCTCGGGGATCACTCAAGGTCACATTAAATCGAGCTGTAGGGGTCAGTCTTATTAAAAGATATATATTAACACAATTATCTTGCTTCGTTTCCACATCATCCCACACAACGAAAAATAAAAGAAACGATTGAAGATTTTAGAGATCCCTTCCGTGACTTTAAAATCACGTCACATCAGGTCACGTTACGTCACGTCACAGTACGTCACGCTACCTTTACTTCACGTGACAACACGTCACGTCACGCTGAGAATGACCTCAGCTGTGAGTCACAACACACAGACAACCATTCTTCCTCGTCCCCATGTTAGTCTTGTCCTCAGGAAAGTAATATCCCCCAAAAATAGTCAGACGATAGTTATCACTGGTAAGAGACTATTACCAGGTTAATATTTTTTCACCAGCAGTCAGCCAGGCCAACACACACACACACACACACAGTAAACAAAATTCCCGATGATATTTTGAAATAGAGACTGCAGCTAGCGTTTTTTCACCTGCATGAAATTGAATGCATGTTTTGAGTGAAAGTGTAAAGAGTTTGTCGTAGTCTGAACCGTGGCAATATTGTCAGTCGGCTGTCAGAGTGATGTCAGAATTGCGGTGCCACCAATAAATTACCGAACTAAAATATTCCGATCCAATT
>NC_091332.1:3566644-3599144 GCF_038502225.1 Cherax quadricarinatus
ATATATATATATATATATATATATATATATATATATATATATATATATATATATATATATATATATATATATATATATATATATATATATATATATATATATATATATATATATATATATATATATATATATATAACGGATTAAAATCCATTAGAGAGTAAACGTCCATGTTAATGAATTTACTCAAACTTTATACGAAGCTTCAAGAAAAACTGGCTTTTATTCAAATAACCAGAGTGGTGGTTTTTGTCTAAGGAACCCTTTTTTATTTTTTAGTCCGGAAGAACTCTGATGAAGGCTCTTTTGTCAGGTGGACTTTTGTCTTTGCCACGAGAGAGAGAGAGAGAGAGAGAGAGAGAGAGAGAGAGAGAGACATATTCAGTGGCTTCAGGAAGCTATAATGACGCAGTTTAATTCCCAGTTGCAAAAGCTATTTGGAAGTGATCGCAGACAATAATAGTTACCAGGAAGCAGTTAAGGATCGTACAGTGGCTGGGAAAAGAGAGGGACTCAGATTCGATCCATAGCAGGAGAGGATACCAATATTACTTACCACTTCTGCTGCTACCACTACTACTACTAACAATAATAAGAGTAGCAAACTACAAACTGGGCGGATAAAGCAAGTTGTTCTATGTTCTCCACAAGAAGCATTAACTACTTGTTTAAAATAATTGCAAATAAATCACAGAGGTAGATCTGTATGGTATTTCACGAACTAAACTTGTGTGGGTCATTCAGTGTGATGCTGCAGGTCACAGTACAGGTCGTGCTGCAGGGTGAAGTGGTGGTCATGCTGCAGACTCAAGTCCTGGTCATGCTGTATCCTGAAGTCCTAGCCGTGCTGCAGGCTGAAGTCCTAGCCATGCTGCAGGCTGAAGTCCTGGTCATGTTTCAGGTTGAAGTGCTGGTCATGCTGCAGGCTGAAGTCCTAGCCATGCTGCAGGTTGAAGTCCTAGCCATGCTGCAGGCTGAAGTCCTGGTCATGTTTCAGGTTGAAGTGCTGGTCCTGCTGCAGGCTGAAGTCCTAGCCATGCTGCAGGTTGAAGTCCTGGTCATGCTGCAGGCTGAAATGCTGGTCATGCTGCAGGCTGAAGTGCTGGTCATGCTGCAGGTTGAAATACTGGTCATGCTGCAGGCTGAAGACAACCTCTTATCTTAGTTTTGCAAGAAAATCTACCCTCCAGCGGAGGAATGCAGTTGGAAACTGAAACAGAGTTTCCCCTGCGCCAGAGGACAGACCTGGTTAATCCGTGCAGCTGTATCCCACAGCTGTCAGAGAAACGTCTTTTTTCAGCTTTCTCTCTCTCGCTTCATTGCTTTTTCTCTAAAGTTCAAGAAGTTATTGGAATCCATCATCATCATTCTTAACTACACTGATGTGGAAAATAAAACATTTCAAGCCAAGCTTTTCTTCTCTTGTTTAACATCAGAAGGATGATAATAATAATAATAATAATAATAATAATAATAATAATAATAATAATAATAATAATAATAATAAACTGTAATAATTATATTTATTATTATTATTATTTAAAGAGGTGGGTCCAGTAGCTAGAGCTCAATCAATGAAAGCACAAATAAATTTTCATGTCAACTTTCAAGCCTATAAACCTCTAGTCAAAACTATTTGTCAAATGACTTTTGTTAATCTAGAGCAGTATTAATAGTGTGTGTGTGTGTGTGTGTGTGTGTGTGTGTGTGTGTGTGTGTGTGTGTGTGTGTGTGTATGTGTGTGTGTGTGTTTAGGTGTTCCACACGTGCATTGGTTATCAACTTATCGGTATTGTAAACAGGTAACGTAATAATTAATCTCAAATAACTTGTCATGGCTGAGGTGCTCCGGCTTAGGGACAAACCCAGTCGAGTTGGACCATCGATTCAGTCAGCTCTTGAAACCGTCGTGAATAATAGAAGACATTCTTGTAAATACAAACGATGTTTTGCTGGCTTCAAGTATACCGTAAACCTACTTACAAAAAAAAAAGTTACCTTATTAACTTTTAGTCACATCACAGCACAAAGACAAAGAAAGGTGTATTGATTGCAATGTTCCTCCTTTCATACAGGATTTATAGCCTTGTTTCCCCTAAGAAAAGGATGAGACCGCCATATACATTTGTTTTTAGAGCATTGCAATGCCCAGCATTTTTCGTCCCTAACTGTAGAAAATGTGCTACAAAAATCTGGAAAACAAACAAAGTTCCTTACAGGTAACATCGCCTACAACATAAAGATTTTGAACCAAGCTATCGTAGCCTCTAATATCATCCGGGACCTCACAGGACAAGACAGCAATAACAATAGCACAAATGGAGAAGCAGAAGTCTCTGGTATTTCATGCGGCGCACGCGACAAGATTTACGTGGAAGAAACTGCCGGAAGGTTCAGTAAACGAGTGAGTGAGCATCAGCATATAACCCAAACTGATAGATAGGAACAGTGTGTCTGACATAGAAATTCACACAGGGGAAAAATACAAGAGAAAATGCTATGAAATCGCTGTAATCATCACAGCCAATAAAATCACATAGAACCAAAGCAGTTTCCGATTAGCTGAAAGTCTTACTGTACAGATATTGAACTAAGTATACCACAGTGAACTAACATCTATCACCATTACTACTACTACAACAACTACTACTACTACTACCACTATTGCAACTATTACTACTACAACTGCTACTACTACAACAACAACTACCACTACTACAACAACTACTACTACCAGCACTACTCAATGTACAAACATGTCTCGAGATTCACGCATTGTGGGTCAGCTGAGGAATTAGAAAAGTAAACGTTCGCTCAGAAACATACACTCTAGCAGCGACCAGCGAAGAGGCGGGGCCAGGAGCTGTGAATTGACTCCCACAACCACAAATAGGTGAATACAAGCAAAAAAAAAAAAATAAACACGATGGTAACAGGGTGTAAATAGAATTGCTTCTGTATTGCATGGTGATCAAGTTTGTATTGTAAGGCCAATTTGCACATATTACAGAGAGGACAGAGCTTCACCACAGAGGAGAGAAGCATCACAGAAATCTCTCTCGAAAATTGACTTATCTCTGCTATTATTGGAAGATTTTCAGGTAACAAAATCGCTGTACAGCAAGCGGTTGTGAATTGATCGTTGATGAAGCAACGGGCAGTCAATCACCAGATGTATACACAGTGACATCAACCAATGGCAAGCCACAAACATGCAGTCCTCTGAATTAAACAGAGATCGTGGGGGTTACCAACGCTCTCAGCAGTAACCAATATATTTTTTTGGGGGTTTGCAAAGCGATGTTTATCAACTTTCATCAGAAAATATCTACAAGATGAGCTTGTTGAATGTAGATGAGTAGTTACTGAAGGTAACACTTCCTCTAACACTGGATTTACCTGCGACTTAGAACCGTCAACATTAGCTGAAGGAAATTTGCTAATGCTGCCAGTAGTCGGTTTAATAACTTATTAATGCTAAAATCAATCTAATAATTTGTTAATGCTGTAGTTTGTTTAATAATTTTGAAGGTAGTTGAGATCATACGCAGAAAATGTAAAAATCGAAGGTCATAGGTAGAAAGCATAACAACCTTGAAGATCATAGGTAGAAAACATAACAACCTTGAAGATCATAGGTAGAAACTTAAAAACATTGAAGATCGCAGGTAGAAAACGTGAAAATCGAATATCATAAGCAGAAAACTTGAAAACCACGAAGATCATAGGCAGAAAACGCAACCCAAGTAATCCTTACAACCTACTTATGGTTACATAGAAAAAAATCAGATCAACTAAACAAGAATAATTCGAAGGGAGCATTACACATAACTGAATAGCATTAAAGAGGTAAAAACTGCCAGAAATCTCAACATCAGCCGTTCCTCTGGCAATCTCAAACATTCTCTGCTTACCTGCCGCGTATTCCGGCTCCACTTTAACTATCAAAGGTCCTCTTGAGTTAAGAGAAGAGCCAGGGAAATTGTCGCCAGGCTGCGAGCTTTATCTTGACGGCTGAAGCAAACATTTCATGCCAGTTTATAACTCTTTTGGTCTCCACACGGAAGGTGATAAAGTGTCCCAATACGTCGTCGAGCACCATCCAACTGCCTACTAAAATAGCAAGTGTGGCTGACGCCTTAATAAAACTATAATACGTCTTCTATAATATTTAACGCTTACATGTTACACACGGTATAAGCTCTGATCCTATAAAACTCAATACCTTAAGAATCGTATGAGGATCATGTGACGTACAGATGTAATCATCCCTGACACGAGACTTCAAATAACATTGTGTATATTTTGAGTATCGTTTATCTTGTTCTCTCACATTTGTACGTAACGAATCTGCTGGATCAAGTAATGTAGCCGATTTTTACACCTCGTAGTTATTTGGTATTCTGATTTTTTTAGCAGGTATATAAATATAGAAGTTATAATAATAACTATAGTTTGTCCAGATCTGTGTTTGGTTGATCAACATACAGTAACACATTCATTTTTTTTTGCAAGTAAAACCCACATTTTTACTGATCCAGACGAACCGTTTCGGTCCTCTTTGTTAGGACCGATGAAGCCACTAGTGACGAAAAGTTCCCGTAATACTGTCGATGTTTCGGTCTGTGCATACGCACAAGTTGCCCATATGTTGCAGTTATCCTCACTCAGTGAGCAATAGAGATGAGCACATATGTTGACAAAATAACTGCTATAAAATAACTTCAGTAAAATAACCAAGGCAGAGTAACTTCTAAAAAAAATCACTGCGATATACATATATTCCTCTGTGCTCCCTCCTGCTCTATGCATATCTCCCGGGCTGGTTACATATTACGTATGTATATTCTGGAATATATTTCATGTGTTGGTTATTCAAAGGTCAGACCTGGAGCAGCTGCAGTGAATACTCCTGAAAGACTGAATGATAAACACTGAAGTCAGAAAAACTTCAGTCAAGTTTTTAATAAATTGCAACAATAGTACTATTACTACTACTACTACTACTATACTACTACTCTACTAATACTGCAGTTCTGCTACCACTACTACTACTGTTACTAATACTACTACTACTACTACTACTACTACTACTACTACTACTACTACTACTACTACTACTACTACTGCTACTACTACTACTACTACTACTATTACCAGTAACCGCTTCGTCCTTAGGTAATGCAAACTACAAAAAAGTCCATTAATATTACTATTAGTAGTAGTAGGAGTAGTATTAGTATCAGTAGTAGCACTTGTATAACAGTACTCGTTATAAATATAACAGTTATAAACGTTATATACGAGGTTACTTCCTGCCTGGGGACTCCTAATTGTGGTAGCTCTTCTTCACTTACTCCCTAAGGGTAGTAGCTGCCACAGGCAGTGACAGGCTAAAGTGGCATACAGAGCTTGGGGATGTGAGCCTACCAGCAATAATCCTAAGACGAAAAAAAGCCGCTTTAATTCCTATACCAAGAGCCCCGTGACTCATATCTTGAGAGAAATGAGAGAGAGAGAGAGAGAGAGAGAGAGAGAGAGAGAGAGAGAGACGGGGTAGAGAGAGAGAGAGATGGGGCGGTACGGAACTTTGAGTAATGAGAGAGCCAGAGCTTATTATGTAAACGCGTACTAATGACACGCACCTGGACGAAATTAATCGGGAAATCTTCCAGTCTCTGAGTGAGGGAAAGGGGAGAGATCTGAGTGAGGACTGGCTGGGGGAGAACTGAATTAGAGCGGGTTTAGTGAGGACTCTCTGAGTGAGGACTGGCTAAACTGAAGTGAACTGACAACTCTATCATGATTTGATATGTAAACACACAGCTCGTATGGTACCTTCTACCTTGCTACACTGATCGTTGGTCGACACTGAAGAAAACAGCTGAAGAACCGTAAATCAATATTTCAGCAACCAGCGAAGGAAGATTTGTAGTTCTCCTGACGTGTCTTCCGCTTCAAGACCGACGCGTCGGAGAGACCGAAACACAACTACGCAGGGCTTATGATATTAAGTTTGGGAATTGCAACGAGAACACAGTGAAGAAAGGTCGGTATTGTAGAGGACAGAGAATAGAGCCTCCACCACTCCTTGTGCTGAATGACCCACATGGGTTTAGTGCTTCACGATATCCATTATCATGTAATACTGCCGATATACATGATCGTTTCCAGTCATTCTGCATTTGACTATCGTTCTAAACTTTATCAAGCTTCCAAAATATTGAATGAAGAAAATTGATTCTCTCGTTTTCAGAGAATTTTATATTAAAAGCAACGGTGATTTGGTTGGTTAATAGGGTTTCAAGCCTATCGACTACGCGAAGGTCATTAATGTAACTCGTCACCTGGTCACCACCAGACAAGAACACTGTTATTATTAAAGCAGAGACTGAATTATATATTTACAATGAGACATATATACCTTGAGCTGTGTATATGCTTGTGGATTTACACGTGAGTGTGAATACTGTTTGATAATAGGCAAGCAGGCAAATAGACAGCTGACAGCCCGTGTAGACAGACAGACAGACAGACAGACAGACAGACAGATAGACAGTTGACACTCACGGCACAATGCTCGTGAGTTTGCAATTAATGTATTAGCTGAACACAGTGCAAATTACATAGTCATGTCGCCATTGGCTGACAGCTCTGCAGGAAAACATTGCCGCCTTGCTGGCTGATTGTTTGGCAGGCAGGCAGGCAAGCAGGCACCCTGGCTGGATGGCTGGCTGGCAGGCAGACAGGCAGGCTGGCTGGCTGGCTGGCAGGCAAGCAGGCAGGCAGGCTGGCTGGCTGGCTGGCAGGCAGACAGGCAGGCTGGCTGGTTGGCTGGCTGGCTGGCTGGCTGGCTGGCTGGCTGGCTGGCTGGCTGGCTGGCTGGCTGGCTGGCTGGCTGGCTGGCTGGCAGGCTGGCTGGCTGGCTGGCTAGCTGGCTGGCTGGCTGGCTGGCTGGCTGGCTGGGATGTTGGTCAGCTGGCAGATGGCAGGCAAGATGGTAGAAATATTCTCCATCTTCCCACTTTTATCCCATTTTGTCGTCACTATCTTCATTTTCTCCTCTATCTTCTTCCCCCATGTACCCATTCCCTCACTTTCCTCATCTTCTCTTCCCTAACCTTATTCCCCCTCCCCCCTTTCATTTTCCTTCCCACATTCTCCCTCACTCTCTTTCTCATTCTCTCACTCTCTCCCCTCACTCCCTGCACTCTGTCCCTTTCTCTCTCTCCTTCGCTCTTTCCTCTCTCCTTCCTGCATTCTCTCCTTCCTGCACTCTCTCCCTCACTCTCTCCTTCCTGCACTCTCTTCCTTACTCTCACCTTCCTGCACTCTATCCTTCCTGCAGTCTCCCCCTCACTCTCTCCTTCCTGCACTCTCTCCTTCCTGCACTCTCTCCTTCCTGCACTCTCTCCCTCACTCTCTCCTTCCTGCACTCTCTCCCTCACTCTCACCTTCCTGCACTCTCTCCCTCACTCTCACCTTCCTGCACTCTCTCCCTCACTCTCCTCACTCTCTCCCTCACTCTCTCCTTCACTCCCTTACTAACAAACTCAATTCACATAAACTTCCTAAGTATAAAATTCTAGAAGTTAATAATTTAACTCTTCCCCAGGTAACAACTTTACTCGGGAGCCTGAAAAATTAAAATCATATATATTTTTTAGCAATATGATATTTCCGTAACACTCTGTGTTCTCCAGGTGCAAATGCTTGTTCTCCCAATACATATATTTGTTCTCCAAGTGCAGTTATAGGTCTTCCAGTACATGCATATGTTGTGTCAGTGCATAAATATTAGGTCAGTCTATTCAAGGGTAATTCCAGTGGATTTCTTCACCAGTTCACATATTTTAACATGGTCACAGACTGGGCCGCGAGGGCGTTGATTTCCGAAACCATCTCCAGGTGATCCTCTCCAGGTGACCTTCTCCAGGTAACCCTCTCCAGGTAACCCTCTCCAGGTAACCCTCTCCAGGTAACCTCTCCAGGTAACCCTCTCAATGTAACCCTCTCCAGGTAACCCTCTCCAGGTAATCCTCTCCAGGTAAGCCTCTCCGTGCAACCCTCTCCAAGTAAGTGTCTCCAGGTAACCCTCTCAATGTAACCCTCTCTAGGTAATCCTGTCCAGGTAATCCTCTCCAGGTAATCCTCTCCGGGTAACCCGTTCATGGCAAATTACAGTGGGTCTCGTCACCAGTGTATATATTTGCCCAACCAGCAAAATCATATTTCAGTGTCTGGCTTCCCACATATGTGTCACTGTCAAGACCTTTTAAAACCTCAAAAATTATGTTCGTGTCCTGCAGAAGAAAGGTCAAAGCAACGAGACCCAGCTACGGGGGGCGCCGACCCCTTGCACTAAGAGCAAGTAGACATCGTCCTCCAACAGGTGACACTGTCCTGCAATAGGTGACATCGTCCTACAACAGGTGACATCGTCCTACAACGGGGGACATCGTCCTACAACCTCTCTCACAGTAGATATCCATAATGGCTGAAAACTCTATGGACAATTATCATCTGATTTCATTTAATAGAACTGTTTAAAAGTACAAGTACTCAGATATATATAGTTTGAGGCGGCAGGAGAAGCAAGATGAACCTTTAACAAGCGTGACCAATCTAGGACTGGGAAACTAGACCAGGTATATACCAGGTATATACCAGGTATATACCAGGTATATACCAGGTATACGCCACTGGGTGCAAACCATCAGATGTACCAAACCCATTACATCATGGGTATAAAATACCGATAAGCGTGCTGAAAAATGGGACATTTGGGAATTTTTATTGAGGAAACGTTTCGCCAGCCAGTGGCTTCTTCAGTGCAGAGAAGAACGGTGAAAGATGAGGAGGAGAACGTGGTAATCAGTCCCTCAGCCTGAAATCAATGTTCTCAGTCCTCCTGGGCATCGTTATAAATCTGGGTGCTGCTGCACGTGTTTAACTCATCACAGAAATCCTAGAAACACATAATACCTGTCTGCCAGAAGCACACACACACACACACACACACATCTCAGCACCACAACAGCACCCGTCTTTAAGTCACAGTGTAGCCAGATACGGTGCCAAGAGTGGTTTTCTCTCGGCATAACATCATTACCAGATAAAGTCTTGGTGCGAATCGGACGATTTATTTCTTCTCACATGCACACTGTTGCCAGAGAAACGATCTCCACAGGATCTTTATGGGTCATTTCTCTTCACCTGAGCATTGTTGCCAGATGAAGCTCAAGCCTGATACTGCGCAGGATTATCTACACACCTACTTATTATTGCCAAGTTAAACCACAATGAGTGACGCAAACACCTCGTATTACCCACATTGCCCATTGTTTCTGGGTTGTGTATCATTGCCCGAGTCAGGCTAAAAGCTGGTTATATTCGGTGAGATATAGGCGATCACAGCAGCAGCAGCAACAACAGCAGCAGCAGCAACAACAGCAGCAGCAACAACAACAGCAGCAGCAGCAACACTAGCCAAAAATATTGTGGCATGCAAGTATATAATGACTAAGTTTTGCTCTTCTTGAAACCCCTACTGACAATATCATCTCCTGGGATTTTAAAAAAATATGAATTGTAATAACCCCAGTAAAATAATATTGAGTCAACCGTCCGATTATTATTGATACCCTTTTGTTTGTGTTGAAGAGCGTGAAACAGTGGATGATTATAGTAATGTAACTATACTTAATTACGTGCTGTTAAAGTTATTGCTGTTTGAGTCATAAAGTTGCATCAGGACCTGGACTTGGGTGGTATACGAGGCAGCTGGAACGTGAGAGATAGTGGTGGTGAGTAGTGGTGGTAGTGGTGGTGAGTGGTGGTGGTAGTGGTGGTGAGTGGTGGTGGTGAGTGGTGGTGGTGAGTGGTGGTGAGTGGCGGTGGTAGTGGTGGTGAGTCGTGGTGGTAGTGGTGGTGAGTCGTGGTGGTAGTGGGGGTGGTGGTGAGTGGCGGTGGTAGTGGTGATGAGTGGTGGTGGTAGTGGTGATGAGTGGTGGTGGTAGTGGTGGTGAGTGGTGGTGGTAGTGGTGATGCACTAGTGGTGGTGGTAGTGGTGGGGACTGGAGGTAGTAGAGGTAGTTAGTGGTGGTGGTGGTAGTGGTGGTAGTGGTGGTGAGTGGTAGTGGTAGTGGTGGTGAGTGGTGGTGGTGGTAGTGCTGAGTGGTGGTGGTAGTGGTGCTGAGTGGTGGTGGTGGTGGTGGTGGTGGTGGTGAGTGGTAGTGGTAGTGGTGGTGAGTGGTGGTGGTAGTGGTGGTGAGTGCTGGTGTTGCGAGTGGTGATAGGTGTGGTGGAAGTGTTGTTGAAAATGACGATGGTGGTAGTGACAATTTAAAGAAGAGAAACGAGGTAATGAGTTGTAGTGGATAAACAGGAAGGAAGAGACAAATTAGATAACGATAATGGAGAGGATAGCGGGGTGCAGCAGGTGGGGGAAGAGAGAGGAAGTAATGGAACTGCAAGACAATGATCGTGGAAGAGATAGATGTGTTGGTGATGGAAGGGGAAAGACAGAAGATGAGAGAGAAACAGATGAAAATGAAAATTGGTGAGGGTGAACACAGTAATTAAGAAACTCATATTAGGAGATATAAGGAAAAATGTAATAATAGGCTACAGAAGAGGTGAAAAAAACAAAAGTGAAGGGTGACCTGTCCATACTGGAACAGATAATAGATTATATTTATTTCCGACAGTTCACCAGGTCACCGGAGAAACAGATAAGAACACACGGGTTGTGTTAGGAATGAGTCGACTCTACCACACTTGACTGATCCGTCTCTTTGACTGGTTGGTTAGCTGAGTTAAAAGCCAATCGAATACACGAGGGCTATTAAGGCTGCTTGCAACCTCTTCACCACCAGTCAAGAATACTTTAATCCCTAAACTAATGTCTAAATTCAACTATCATGAGCATGTATACACACTTTGAGATATATACTTCTTGTTGGTGTATGCAACATTATCTCTTTGATAAGTACAGTAGAAATATTTATTATATATCTGTATTAAGCACAACACGCCCAAGTACTGGTCGAACCTTGTCAGAGGTCTTCAGTAACCGAAGTCTGCTGCAACTCTCCTTCCCCAGACAAATTTCTGCAATTCACAACTCCAGTGAAAACTTTATGCTCTAATTTTCCACGCCCTGAAGTCACGTAATAGGTCCAAGATCTACACCCCAGTGATATTTTGGCTATATAAATTACCCTGAAAAAATAATGTACTTACCATTACCGAGGGTGAGATGTTCGGGTAGATTTGTTAATACCGTTCTGGATTTATTATTTAGATTTTTTTTTCAGAATTGTCTTTAAAGTCTTGGATTTTTACCTTCGTGTTCAGAATAGTGGAAAGCGTGAGAATGTTTGTGCTGACGAAGTTCACATTGTAATAAATTTACAACAGCTGGCAAGCCAAAGATCCACGAGACATATATTGCCTTGCCGAAACCCGGCAAAAAAAAAGTGACGGTGTAATAACATTTATAGCTTGCAGACTGTCCGCATCCTTCATCCTTCTCCTCAAGATTAATGGCTTTCCTACCAACCAAAATATATCACTGGAGAGAAAAGAATATTTAACTTGCAAGGGGAAATTCCTCTCGTCTAACGCCGCATCGAATGTGACAAATTTTAATGCCAGGACTGACGCGGCTCAGAAATAAATCTATCATTACGGGCAAGAAAATCCTTTTTATTTCCAGCTGAGCCTCGGGCATAACAAGGTAAATGGGAAAATTAAGGAAGTGATAGAAATGGTGACAAAGATGGTGAAATAGATGGTGTTATGGGTTGTCAAAGAGTGTTCATAACTAACGTTTGATAAAAAAAAAGAGTAACCAATTGCTAACATTAGCTAGAACAGTAGATACGAGCATTAACAAGAACAGTAATTAACAGCATTAACAATAACAGTTATTGATAACATTACCGAGAACAAAAATTAACACCATTAGCATGAACAGCATTTAATAACATTAACGAGAATAGCAATTAACACCATTAACAAGAACAGCATCTAATAAAAATTAACAAGAACAATATATGTAGCATACATAAGCTGCAAAAAAGGAACATGAAAGGCAAAACAGAAATTAAGAGAATCGATGTAAACAATGGCGTCCGCTCTTCACCTGAGTTGTTCACTCTTCGGTACCGCCAGGGATTATCTGAGTGCTTGACCAATCAATACTGCTGGGAATTGTCTGAGTGCTTGACCAATCAATACTCCTGGAAATGATCTGGATGCTCGACTCACTTATACCGCCAGAAATTATCAGAATTCTCGACTCATCATCACCACCACTGGGGATTATCTGAGTGGCGGACTCAGCAGCACCGAAAAGAATTACCTGAGTGGTCAATAAATCAATATGGCTGGGAATTGGGGAGGTGTCCAGATTAATCATGCTGGTGGAGCTGACTGTTGGGTTGTCACTTGAAAAGATTCATTGCTACGCGCTGCTAATTCGTCCAATAATTCATTTATATTTTTTTGTGTACAAATATTTCAGGGGATCTGGTATTTTTAATGCAATTTTTATTTTAGTACTGCCAGTGATATTTTTTCTTAATGTAATTATGTTTTAGAGTGGCGTTTTATGTGGTTATAAAAAAATAATTTCAAGGTCCCTTAGCAGAAGACAAAGTTTACACACACACACACACACACACACACACACACACACACACACACACACACACACACACACACACACACACACACACACACACACACACACACACACACACACAAGACACTGTACACCGTGTATGTCAGGCCCATAATGGAGTATGCAGCACCTGTTTGGAACCCGCACTTGATAAAGCACGTCAAGAAACTAGAGAAAGTACAAAGGTTTGTGACAAGGTTAGTTCCAGAGCTAAGGGGAATGTCCTATGAAGAAAGATTAAGGGAAATCGGCCTGACGACACTGGAGGACAGGAGGGTCAGGGGAGACATGATAACGACATATAAAATACTGCGTGGAATAGACAAGGTGGACAAAGACAGGATGTTCCAGGGAGGGGACACAGAAACAAGAGGCCACAATTGGAAGTTGAAGACACAAATGAGTCAGAGAGATAGTAGGAAGTATTTCTTCAGTCATAGAGTTGTAAGGCAGCGGAATAGCCTAGAAAATGACGTAGTGGAGGCAGGAACCATACACAGTTTTAAGACGAGGTTTGATAAAGCTCATGGAGCGGGGAGAGAGAGGGCCCAGTAGCAACCGGTGAAGAGGCGGGGCCAGGAGCTAAGACTCGACCCCTGCAACCACAAATAGGTGAGTACAAACAGGTGAGTACACACACACACACACACACACACACACACACACACACACACACTGTCTCTCTTTTTCTCTGTTCTGTTCTAAGATTTGACTTGGAACCCGGTCTTCTGATGTATTTGTCATGGATGGACGGACTATGTGCTTAAATGGAGTATACTTGGAACTGACTGTGGCTCCTTTGGGTATTGTAATCTTCTACTTAAGTGCGGTATATCTGCACTGTCTTGTGTAGACTCATGTAGAGGTTCGCTTCTGCACACTAAATCGCTACTGAACTTGCTAATGATTATTATTATTATATTTATGTGAAAGCTCCAACTCTTAAGGATCAAGTTGAACAGAAACGTCGTTGTTATTGAATGTGGATTATTTGTGTATTGTTTCAGAAACGTTATTGTGATTTTTTATTCTTTTATGGCCAGTCAGCAAGTTTGGAAATGGGGTTCACTGTGATCTTAGGTAGCGTGTTCTTGTCCATAACACAACACAACATATACTGTGAAAAGCTTTTAAATATTTCTCACGACTGACTACCAACCTGGCAGTCACCCACAATACAAGGAACTCACCAGGCTACTCATAGAATACATGAGTATTTACCCAACTTTGGGGACTCAGCCTGTTCTAGGACTGAATAGAGTGTGTCTCTGATTTCCTAGTTGGTGTCTGCACACTGCAGTGTGGACTTGGGATCGTTCGCTAGCGAGTTAAATACTAAAATACTCGTGGATATATTGAGATGTTTGGTGTGATATTTTTGTATGATTAATCCGGTGATGCATTTAGAATAATTATCATTTGTGGGTTGATTAATATATATTTATCATACGGGACAAACTTATAATTAAGGATTTTTTCAGCTGGTTGTTTAATGAGGTTGAAAGACTACCGACTAAACGAGGGCCGTTAAGGCTGTGTATAAACTTTTTATGAGCAGTTAATTGTACTTTAAACCCCTAAAAAAGAGTACATTTAAACTCTAGAAATATTTACATTGAAAGACATATATATCTCAGCGTATATCTCCTGCGTGCACTTCAGTTATGTTCTACCATGCACTAAACATTTCTCAAATCTCCAGCCTGGTGAAAATCGTGAGATGATGTGCCTACAACACACTCTGTTTTAAAGGAAGACAAGTAAGTCTCGCTAGAGAATATAAAGGCACAATACCATGACTCGAATAATTCACAAATAACTCGCACATAGGAGACAGAAGCTTACGACGACGTTTCGGTCCGAGTTAGACCAATTTACAAGTCACACTAACAAAAAAGTGTGAGGGAGAGAGTATATAAAGGGAAGGGGGATAGGGACACAGAGAGGAAGAAAAAGAATCAGGCGTAGTGTTAATGCTGGCAGTGTAAGAAGTAGTAGTAGTAGTAGTAGTAGTAGAAGTAGTAGTCGTAGTAGAAGTAGTAGTAGTAGTAGAAAGCAGGAAGAATAGTTTTAGTGGCAGACGAGACAGAAACGGGGAGTGAAGGATAAAAGGCGGCAACACTAATGGTAGTGTTGTGAAATGTGTCACTATCAGCAAGCCAGTTAAGCCTCACCAGCAGGGCAGCAGTAAGTCAGCAACTGCATTAACACACAACCAACACACAACGTCCTTATGCTAAGGCTGAACGAGCACTCACGGTCATGTATCTCGGTCCGGCTTAGCCAGGTGAAACAGTCCAGCTGTCTGCCTAGGCGTGCATTATAGCTCTTGGTCTTGCCTCTTTTGTTTGTCATTAACCATAACACACCCAAAAAAAAGGATAGATGAAAAAAACACGTTTAAAAGAGCAAATAATATTAAGGGTAGATAGTCTGTAAAATTGATTTGTGTAAAAAGATTAAAAATAAAATTTTGCCCAAGTTATGATAGCTTTACGAAGCCCTCCCTGAGCGAAACGTAGTCAAAATAATGTTTTATACGCTGTTTTTTCATTCGCTTGTCGCCTCGCTTCCTATTTCAGCTACGTCAGAAAATTGGATACAGTGATTTGTGTGATAATTATGCGTATGTGACAGCTGAGACGGAGCGACTGAAGAGGAATTGTATGTTATAAATTCAGTACAGTAAAAGTGGAAACACTACGTAAATTCACTGTTGTAAATGTGTCGATGCGGAGATTTAAAGAGGCGGAGACATGCTGGTGGACCGCAGTGAGAAACTAACCACAGTCCAAGAGCTGTCGTTATCCCTTTGCCACACTCGACAATGACCCATACGGGTTTAGCGCCTGCTTTATTATATAGCAATAAATGTAGAATAAATGGCACATCTGGGTGCCTTTATGATCAAGACGTTTCGCCCATCAATGGCACTATTTTCAACTCAACAGAGCCATTTCATACGGGAGACAGTGGGAAATGATAGGTCATCAAGGGACCGATTACCCAATCTTCCACTGTATTCAGCATGTATAAGCCACTGGTGAGAGACACGTATTCATAATATAAATACCCAGGTGTTGTATCCATTCATTCACCTGTGACACGTGTGTCATCCACTGACTGACACACCACACATCACCCACCTGTCATCCACTGATACACCACACATCACCCACCTGGTATTCACTTACACACCACACATCACCCACCTGTCATCCACTGATACACCACACATCACCCACCTGGTATTCACTTACACACCACACATCACCCACCTGTCATCCACTAAGTGACACACCACACCTGTCATCCACTCATACGCCTCTAGCACCACCAGCACTGTACCCAGCATTGCTGCAAGAGAAACGCAATTACATTCCAGCTGTTCCTGCCTGGAACCAATTCCAGATACGGTGGCGTCTCCATTAGCCTCGACATGTCACTTCTAAGGACTTTAATTAGTTTCAGCTTCCCACAGGAAAAAGAAATGTTTTCTCCCCATAAGGAGGATTTTGGCGAGAAAGATGTCAGACAAGTTCGCCAGGGTAATCAGGTCCTACCTGTGTGGGAATTTAGCCATTTACTCCTCAGTAAGTTCGAGTGCAGTGACTGGCAGTGCGTTTCGTGAAGAGGTGAGTTCGTATTGGTCGTTCTCTAGCACAGGAGGATTTGCAGGTTTGAGCCTCCGTCTGCTGTGTGATGACCAGTTTGTGATCTGTCTGGCTGTTGATAGTCCAGCCAGATGCTGAACGTTACTACTACTGCTGCTACTTTTACTACTACTACTATTACTACTACTACTACTATTACTACTACTACTACTACTACTACTACTACTACTACTACTAATAATAATAATAATAATAATAATAATAATAAAAATAATAATAATAATAATAATAATGAAGAAGAACAAGCAGAATCCCCCCCCCCGAACTTTTATTTTTTGGGGGCCTCCTGAAGGGTCGTGACTCTCTCTCCAATACCTTATTGTCAACTGTTAGTTGACGGTGGATCGAACCTTCACTCTTTACCCTGAATGACCCACGAGAGTTCAGTGCCTTGCGAAATACAGAGTAATGCAGGTGTTAATTGGTGACGCTCGACCTGAGTGAGCACACACACACACGCGCGCGCAGCTGGTGCAGTCACCTGAAACATTACTGTGATTAGTATCGAGGGTTAGTTTATCCGCTCTCCCCGCACACACACACACACACACACACACACACACACACACACACACACACACACACACACACACACACACACACACACACACACATACACACACACACACACACATACACACACACACACACACACACACACACACACACACACACACACACACACACACACACACACACACACACACACACACACACACACACACACACACACACACACACACACACACACACACACACACACACATACACACCCACACACAGGAACCATACAGAGTTTTAAGATTAGGTTTGATAAAGCTCATGGAGCAGGGAGAGAGAGGACCCAGTAGCAACCGGTGAAGAGGCGGGGCCAGGCGCTAAGACTCGACCCCTGCAACCACAAATAGGTGAGTACACACACACACACACACACACACACACACACACACACACACACACACACATACAAACACACACACACACAAACACACACACACACACAAACACACACACACTCACACACACACACACACACACACACACACATTCACATACAACAGGCCTAGTGTCTAATCGATATGTGCCTAGGACCAAATGGTAACTAACACACACACACACACACACACACATCCAGCACTCCTCAGCAGAACTAACAATAAACACGTATGTTATCCAGCAGACAATGTTAACATGGTACTCTCTTGGCCAGCAGCAGCAGCAGCAGCAGCCTCTTACGCCTGTCCTAACTCTCTTCTCAAACCAAGTTGCATCTCCGGCTTTCACCAACTTTGATTACGATTCTAACTTGGACTTCGACCCTCAGTTCCAAGTTGCAACCGATACTAAACCTGGCGAGGTGAGAGAGATCTGTCTCGCAGTCAGATCTCTCACAAACCCTGAATTCCACGACTGTTGCCTTGAGTTCTGTCTCTTGATCTAAGGACCTGAAGCTACTTTCACCTTTCCTCTGATCAAATCTGATTACATCCCATTCTCAAGTGTATATATATATATATATATATATATATATATATATATATATATATATATATATATATATATATATATATATATATATATATATATATATATATATATATATATATATATAGATAGATAGATAGATAGATAGATATAGATATATATATAGATGGGCTAATGAGAGCATAGGCAATGGGGTCGAAGAGGTATGGGGTAGGTTTAAAAATGTAGTGTTAGAGTGTTCAGCAGAAGTTTGTGGTTGCAGGAAAGTTGGTGCGGGAGGGAAGAGGAGCGATTGGTGGAATGATGATGTAAAGAGAGTAGTAAGGGAGAAAAAGTTAGCATATGAGAAGTTTTTACAAAGTAGAAGTGATGCAAGGAGGGAAGAGTATATGGAGAAAAAGAGAGAGGTTAAGAGAGTGGTGAAGCAATGTAAAAAGAGAGCAAATGAGAGAGTGGGTGAGATGTTATCAACAAATTTTGATGAAAATAAGAAAAAATTTTGGAGTGAGATTAACAAGTTAAGGAAGCCTAGAGAACAAATGGATTTATCAGTTAAAAATAGGAGAGGAGAGTTATTAAATGGAGAGTTAGAGGTATTGGGAAGATGGAGGGAATATTTTGAGGAATTGTTAAATGTTGATGAAGATAGGGAAGCTGTGATTTCGTGTATAGGGCAAGGAGGAATAACATCTTGTAGGAGTGAGGAAGAGCCAGTTGTGAGTGTGGGGGAAGTTCGTGAGGCAGTAGGTAAAATGAAAGGGGGTAAGGCAGCCGGGATTGATGGGATAAAGATAGAAATGTTAAAAGCAGGTGGGGATATAGTTTTGGAGTGGTTGGTGCAATTATTTAATAAATGTATGGAAGAGGGTAAAGTACCTAGGGATTGGCAGAGAGCATGCATAGTTCCTCTGTATAAAGGCAAAGGGGACAAAAGAGAGTGTAAAAATTATAGGGGGATAAGTCTGTTGAGTATACCTGGCAAAGTGTATGGTAGAGTTATTATTGAAAGAATTAAGAGTAAGACGGAGAATAGGATAGCAGATGAACAAGGAGGCTTTAGGAAAGGTAGGGGGTGTGTGGATCAGTTGTTTACAGTGAAACATATAAGTGAACAGTATTTAGATAAGGCTAAAGAAGTCTTTGTGGCATTTATGGATTTGGAAAAGGCGTATGACAGGGTGGATAGGGAGGCAATGTGGCAGATGTTGCAGGTGTATGGTGTAGGAGGTAGGTTACTGAAAGCAGTGAAGAGTTTTTACGAGGATAGTGAGGCTCAAGTTAGAGTATGTAGGAAAGAGGGAGATTATTTCCCAGTAAAAGTAGGCCTTAGACAAGGATGTGTGATGTCACCGTGGTTGTTTAATATATTTATAGATGGGGTTGTAAGAGAAGCAAATGCGAGGGTCTTGACAAGAGGCGTGGAGTTAAAAGATAAAGAATCACACATAAAGTGGGAGTTGTCACAGTTGCTCTTTGCTGATGACACTGTGCTCTTGGGAGATTCTGAAGAGAAGTTGCAGAGATTGGTGGATGAATTTGGTAGGGTGTGCAAAAGAAGAAAATTAAAAGTGAATACAGGAAAGAGTAAGGTTATGAGGATAACAAAAAGATTAGGTGATGAAAGATTGGATATCAGATTGGAGGGAGAGAGTATGGAGGAGGTGAATGTATTCAGATATTTGGGAGTGGACGTGTCAGCGGATGGGTCTATGAAAGATGAGGTGAATCATAGAATTGATGAGGGGAAAAGGGTGAGTAGTGCACTTAGGAGTCTGTGGAGACAAAGAACTTTGTCCTTGGAGGCAAAGAGGGGAATGTATGAGAGTATAGTTTTACCAACGCTCTTATATGGGTGTGAAGCATGGGTGATGAATGTTGCAGCGAGGAGAAGGCTGGAGGAAGTGGAGATGTCATGTCTGAGAGCAATGTGTGGTGTATATATAATGCAGAGAATTCGTAGTTTGGAAGTTAGGAGGAGGTGCGGGATTACCAAAACTGTTGTCCAGAGGGCTGAGGAAGGGTTGTTGAGGTGGTTCGGACATGTAGAGAGAATGGAGAGAAACAGAGTGACTTCAAGAGTGAATCAGTCTGTAGTGGAAGGAAGGCGGGGTAGGGGTCGGCCTAGGAAAGGTTGGAGGGAGGGGGCAAAGGAGGTTTTCTGTGCGAGGGGCTTGGACTTCCAGCAGGCATGCGTGAGCGTGTTTGATAGGAGTGAATGGAGACAAATGGTTTTTAATACTTGACGTGCTGTTGGAGTGTAAGCAAAGTAACATTTATGAAGGGGTTCAGGGAAACCGGCAGGCCGGACTTGAGTCCTGGAGATGGGAAGTACAGTGCCTGCACTCTGAAGGAGGGGTGTTAATGTTGCAGTTTAAAAACTGTAGTGTAAAGCACCCTTCTGGCAAGACAGTGATGGAGTGAATGATGGTGAAAGTTTTTCTTTTTCGGGCCACCCTGCCTTGGTGGGAATCGGCCGGTGTGATAATAAAAACTAAATATATATATATATATATATATATATATATATATATATATATATATATATATATATATATATATATATATATATATATATATATATATATATATATATACATATATATATATATATATATATATATATATATATATATATATATATATATATATATATATATATATATATATATTACAAACATAGAATTTACTAATATAGATGAGGTACAGTATTTGAATGAAATATAAATTCCCAGTATATTCACATATTTGAGCTCTATAAACAAGTTAAATTGGGTTTATAATCTTTGTTGATGAATAATTTGTACAATCAGAGCCATGGTTGTAAGTGTGAATGATTGTAATTAAACCCAGTGACAGTGTTGACAGACGTTGGCCAGACGTGACTGTGGCAGTGTTGACACAGGTTGGTGACTGTGGCAGTGTTGCCAGAGGTTGGTGACTGTGGCAGTGTTGACACAGGTTGGTGACTGTGGCAGTGTTGACACAGGTTGGTGACTGTGGCAGTGTTGACACAGGTTGGTGACTGTGGCAGTGTTGCCAGAGGTTGGTGACTGTGGCAGTGTTGACAGAGGTTGGTGACTGTGGCAGTGTTGCCAGAGGTTGGTGACTGTGGCAGTGTTGCCAGAGGTTGGTGACTGTGGCAGTGTTGCCAGAGGTTGGTGACTGTGGCAGTGTTGACACAGGTTGGTGACTGTGGCAGTGTTGCCAGAGGTTGGTGACTGTGGCAGTGTTGCCAGAGGTTGGTGACTGTGGCAGTGTTGACACAGGTTGGTGACTGTGGCAGTGTTGCCAGAGGTTGGTGACTGTGGCAGTGTTGCCAGAGGTTGGTGACTGTGGCAGTGTTGCCAGAGGTTGGTGACTGTGGCAGTGTTGCCAGAGGTTGGTGACTGTGGCAGTGTTGACACAGGTTGGTGACTGTGGCAGTGTTGTCAGACGTTGGTGACTGTGGCAGTGTTGACACAGGTTGGTGACTGTGGCAGTGTTGCCAGACGTTGGTGACTGGCAGTGTTGACACAGGTTGGTGACTGTGGCAGTGTTGTCAGACGTTGGTGACTGTGGCAGTGTTGCCAGAGGTTGGTGACTGTGGCAGTGTTGCCAGAGGTTGGTGACTGTGACAGTGTTGACACAGGTTGGTGACTGTGACAGTGTTGCCAGAGGTTGGTGACTGTGGCAGTGTTGCCAGAGGTTGGTAAGTGTAGCAACAAGTTGACAATAGAAAAAAAAAGAAAACAATCTATATTTCAGACATGTTTTCAGTGGAATGTAGAGTTATTATGAATACTGGAGGAATCTACGGGTGAAACGTTCTAACAACAATGATATCCAACTGTTCCACATGTGTCTTGCCCATCAGCTTGTCGGTTCTGAGTACCAATAACACGACGTAACCTGAAATGGCTCAAGCAATCATTCCTTTTACTGCAATTTCTATATTTTCCTTTTCCTCGCAGTCAATTTGCCTCCGCTACTGTGTGTCGGGGGATACAAATACTGCATTTGCCTTCAGCCTGACCCTATCACGGGAAAAAAACGATCAGACACACACACACACACACACACACACACACACACACACACACACACACACACACACACACACACACACACACACACACACACACACACACACACACACACACACACACACACACACACACACACACACACACACACACACCAGTCTGGAACCCACACTTGATCAAACACGTCAAGAAATTAGATTAAGTGCAAAGGTTTGCGAAAACATTAGTTCCAGTGCTAAAGGAATTGTCCTACGAAGAAAGGTTAAGGGAAATCTGCCTGACGACACTGGAGGACAGGAGGGTTAGGGGAGACATGATAATGACATACAAAATACTGCGTGGAAGAGAGGTGGAGAGAGACAGGATGTTCCAGAGAGGGGACACAGAAACAAGGGGTCACAATTGGAAGTTGAAGACTCAGATAAGTCAAAGGGATGTTAGGAAGTATTTCTTCAGTCATAGAGTTGTCATGAAGTGGAATAGTCTAGCAAGTGAGGTAGTGGAGGCAGGAACCATACATAGCTTTAAGACGAGGTATGATAAAGCTCATGGAGCATAGAGGTAGAGGACCTAGTAGCTTTCAGTGAAGAGGCCTGGCCAGGAGCTTAGTCTCGACCCCTGCAACTACAATTAGGTGAGCACACACACACACACACACACACACACACACACACACACACACACACACACACACACACACACACACACACACACACACACACACACATACAGGACAGGAGAGATGGGGGGACATGATTACGACATACAAAATACTGAGAGGAATTGACAAGGTGGACAAAGACAGGATGTTCCAGAGATGGGACACAGCAACAAGAGGACACAGTTGGAAGTTGAAGACACAGATGAATCACAGGGATGTTAGGAAGTATTTCTTCAGCCACAGAGTAGTCAGGAAGTGGAATAGTTTGGGAAGCGAAGTAGTGGAGACAGGATCCATACATAGCTTTAAGCAGAGGTATGATAAAGCTCATGGTACAGGGAGAGTGACCTATTAGCGACCAGTGAAGAGGCGGGGCCAGGAGCTCGAACTCGACCCCTGCAACCTCAACTAGGTGAGTACAACTTGGTGAGTACACACACACTCGACTCACTGCAAGAATTTTGTCTCAGTTCTCTGAACATTTCGATTCCTTTTACCTCTCTCTCATTCATTTTCGTGTTTCTTTCCGTTTGGATGGCGCCCCCTCCATGCTCCTCGCTTTTGTTGTTTCTTAAGATACTGATGAGTTACATTTCACCCTTCGGGGGGGTACGGGGAATGTTGCATTTGATGATAGGGATGAAGTGTTGTTTTTCTCCAGAAAATTATGGCTTCCTGGAGAAAAACGTCGTACCAATCCGCACTGCAGAGAGAAATAGTGTAAACTATTGTAGTGTAATTGGATCACTTATTGACGATGTTTCGCGCAAACAGTTTGATTTATCATGGCATGGACACATCTACGGAAAAAAAAGGAACTTATGCAAGGTTCAGGATATTTGCAGAAGGAAACGTTTCGCCCAGAGTGCCATTTTACGCATTTTCTGCATCATTGAGATAGCCCACTCTGGGCGAAACGTCAATAAGAGACTGAATCATACCGCATTTGTGACCCTCTTACGATCAAGCCTTGGTACCTCCCCTACGACTTTAGCACTTCCTCTTGAATATAATAATAATAATAATAATAATAATAATAATAATAATAATAATAATAATAATAATAATAATAATAATAATAATAATAATAATAATAATAATAATAATATTATTAATAATAAAATTATTATTATTGTTATTTTTATTATTATTATTATTATTATTATTATTATTATTATTATTATTTTTATTATTATTATTATTATTATTATTATTATTATTATTATTATTATTATTATTAAACTTTACAAAACGTTCCTGGCATATACACAGGCGTGTATATCAAAGTCTAATTACTAAAGTTTAAATGGACGCTGAACACAGCATAGGTATATTGGTGCAACTTTTCGCTCACTAGCAGGTGAAACATTGTATTAAGAAAATACTTTATTACAAGTGTCTAGCTACCAGTTTTCAGAGATAGTGTTGCAAGAGATAGTGTTGCAAGAGATAGTGTTGCAAGAGATAGTGTTGCAAGAGATAGTGTTGCAAGAGATAGTGTTGCAAGTGTTGCAAGACCCGCGACCTGGTCGTGGACCGGGTCGCTGGGGCGTTGACCCCCTGGAGTACCCTCCAGGTAGGTAGAAAAGACATGTTTCTCGTAGAAAACGAAAGTTTTAGGGGTATAAATTCTAAACATTGGAATTAAATTCCGAATAGAAGCACTAGAGAGCGAAACATCGAGTGTATTTACAGCGTCTCGAATAAAAAAAAAATATTGTAGTGTGGTGAGGAGAGTTTTAAGTGGATAAACCACGGAACGGGTGAGGGTTGAATCCATGGCGAGTTAGTCGCCTGGAGTTTCACAACTCTCTGCCGAAGGTTGAAACCCAGCCAGTTCCGTGGGCTCTTTGAAGTGGTGCTCTTACGATTTCGTGAATCTTTATCTCGGCCAGATAGATGACTATCAACTCTACTCAGCCGGTCATAGGTAGTGAACTAAGCCTCTACAATAGTTACTACGTGTGCTGTTGTTGTAGTAGTAATTTAAGCCTCTACGATAGTTACTACTTGTGCTGTGTTGTAGTAGTAATTTAAGCTGATAGTGTTGTAGGTCTCAGGTGAAGGTTTTTCCCATCACTTGTGAGAGACAAAACACCGGAGTCACCTATGAAGGGGAATAACTCACCTGTGTTCCGCAAATAGTTCGGTAACCAAATAATTTTTTCCTGTCATTCCTCAGGAACAGATAGAAGCATTTTTCATTTTTTTTCGTCACGCTTGAGTGATGATCTAAAAATCTCACCTGTCAGCAACTGTCTTGTTGGCAATATTTTAAGTAGCGACAGAGAAAATGTATCGTCTTTTTCTGGAGAGTACACAACGCCTTTTTTACAAATGGACGTTCGCAGTCATCACACAGTATATTCCGCTTCTAGTCGGATAACCATACTATTGCCACTATAATGGTGTATTACAAAAAGCACTGGAACGATGCTGGTCAGTCGGGTAACCACGCTAATAGCAGAATGATGGAGTATTCCACTGGAACAATGTTGGTCAGTCAGAGCAAGGAGTGATTGAAGCCTTGATCCACCCGTCTGCTAATGGTTGTTCCCTGATCTCTGACTAGTGAGCTTGTTAGACACACTAATAACAATGCCTTCCATTATCTCAGCAGTGATCAGAAATACTCAGGCCGAGACGAGAACAGTGCTTGTAAAATTTATGAAGACACTGACCTCACACTCACACGTTGACGCAAGAAAGCAGCTAGTACATTTAGAAAGCATATACTGCTCTTAGAAAGTAGCTACTGTTCTTAGAAAGTGGCTACTGTTCTTAGAAAGTAGCTACTGTTCTTAGAAAGTAGCTACTGTTCTTAGAAAGTGGCTACTGTTCTTAGAAAGTAGCTACTGTTCTTAGAAAGTAGCTACTGTTCTTAGAAAGCTGCTACTGCTCTTAGAAAGTGGCTACTGCTCTTAGAAAGTAGCTATTGCTCTTAGAAAGTAGCTATTGATCTCAGAAAGTGGCTACTGCTCTTAGAAAGCAGCTACTGCTCTTAGAAAGTAGCTACTGTTCTTAGAAAGCTGCTACTGCGCTTAGAAAGCAGCTACTGCTCTTAGAAAGTAGCTACTGTTCTTAGAAAGCTGCTACTGCTCTTAGAAAGCAGCTAGCTACTGCTTCTTAGAAAGTAGCTGCTACTGCTCTGCTCTTAGAAAGTGGCTACTGCTCTTAGAAAGTAGCTACTGCTCTTAGAAAGTAGCTACTGATCTTAGAAAGTGGCTACTGCTCTTAGAAAGCAGCTACTGCTCTTAGAAAGCTGCTACTGTTCTTAGAAAGTAGCTACTGTTCTTAGAAAGCTGCTACTGCTCTTAGAAAGTGGCTACTGCTCTTAGAAAGCAGCTACTGCTCTTAGAAAGTAGCTACTGTTCTTAGAAAGTGGCTACTGCTCTTAGAAAGTAGCTACTGTTCTTAGAAAGCAGCTACTGCTCTTAGAAAGTGGCTACTGCTCTTAGAAAGCAGCTACTGCTCTTAGAAAGTAGATACTGTTCTTAGAAAGCAGCTACTGCTCTTAGAAAGCAGCTACTGCTCTTAGAAAGCAGCTATTGTTCTTAGAAAGCTGCTACTGCTCTTAGAAAGTGGATACTGCTCTTAGAAAGCAGCTACTGCTCTTAGAAAGTAGTTACTACTCATAGAAAGTAGCTACTGTTCGTAGAAAGCTGCTACAGCTCTTAGAAAGTAGCTACTGTACTTAGAAAGCTGCTACTGCTCTTAGAAAGTAGCTACTGCTCTTAGAAAGCAGCTACTGCTCTTAGAAATTAGCTACTGCTCTTAGAAAGCAGCTACTGCTCTTAGAAAGCAGCTACTGCTCTTAGAAAGTGGCTGCTGCTCTTAGAAAGTGGCTACTGCTCTTAGAAAGCAGCTACTGCTCTTAGAAAGTATCTATTGTTCTTAGAAAGTGGCTACTGCTCTTAGAAAGTAGCTACTGTTCTTAGAAAGCAGCTACTGCTCTTAGAAAGTATCTACTGTTCTTAGAAAGTGGCTACTGCTCTTAGAAAGTAGCTACTGTTCTTAGAAAGCAGCTACTGCTCTTAGAAAGCAGCTACTGCTCTTAGAAAGCAGCTACTGCTCTTAGAAAGCAGCTACTGCTCTTAGAAAGTATCTACTGTTCTTAGAAAGTGGCTACTGCTCTTAGAAAGTAGCTACTGTTCTTAGAAAGCAGCTACTGCTCTTAGAAAGCAGCTACTGCTCTTAGAAAGCAGCTACTGCTCTTAGAAAGCTGCTACTCCTCTTAGAAATTGGATACTGCTCTTAGAAAGCAGCTACAGCTCTTAGAAAGTAGTTACTGCTCTTGAAAGTAGCTACTGTTCTTAGAAAGCTGCTACTGCTCTTAGAAAGTAGCTACTGTACTTAGAAAGCTGCTACTGCTCTTAGAAAGTAGCTACTGCTCTTAGAAAGTAGCTACTGCTCTTAGAAAGTAGCTACTCTTCTTAGAAAGCTGCTACTGCTCTTAGAAAGTGGCTACTGCTCTTAGAAAGTAGCTACTGTTCTTAGAAAGCTGCTACTGTCCTTAGAAAGTAGCTACTCTTCTTAGAAAGCTGCTACTGCTCTTAGAAAGTAGCTACTGTACTTAGAAAGCTGCTACTGCTCTTAGAAAGTAGCTACTACTCTTAGAAAGTAGCTACTCTTCTTAGAAAGCTGCTACTGCTCTTAGAAAGTGGCTACTGCTCTTAAAAAGTAGCTACTGTTCTTAGAAAGCTGCTACTGTTCTTAGAAAGTAGCTACTGCTCTTAGAAAGTATCTACTGTTCTTAGAAAGCTGCTACTGCTCTTAGAAAGCTGCTACTGCTCTTAGAAAGCAGCTACTGCTCTTAGAAAGTAGCTACTATTCTTAGAAAGTGGCTACTGCTCTTAGAAAGTAGCTACTGTTCTTAGAAAGCAGCTACTGCTCTTAGAAAGTGGCTACTGTTCTTACAAAGCAGCTACTGCTCTTAGAAAGTAGCTACTGTTCTTAGAAAGCTTCTACTGCTCTTATAAAGCAGCTACTGCTCTTAGAAAGTGAATACTGCTCTTAGAAAGCAGCTACTGTTCTTAGAAAGTAGTTACTGCTCGTGGAAAGTAGCTACTGTTCTTAGAAAGCTGCTACTGCTCTTAGAAAGTAGCTACTGTACTTAGAAAGCTGCTACTGCTCCTAAAAAGTAGCTACTGCTCATAGAAAGCAGCTACTGCTCTTAGAAAGTAGCTACTGCTCTTAGAAAGCAGCTACTGCTCTTAGAAAGTGGCTACTGCTCTTAGAACGCAGCTACTGCTCTTAGAAAGTGGATACTGCTCTTAGAAAGTGGATACTGCTCTTAGAAAGCAGCTCCTGCTCTTAGAAATTGAATACTGCTCTTAGAAAATGGATACTGCTCTTAGGAAGCAGCTACTGCTCTTAGAAAGTGGATACTGCTCTTAGAAAGTGGATACTGCTCTTAGAAAGCAGCTACTGTTCTTAGAAAGCAGCTACTGCTCTTAGAAAGTAGCTACTGCTCTTAGAAAGTAGCTACTGCTCTTAGAAAGTGGCTACTGCTCTTATAAAGTAGCTACTGCTCTTGGAAAGTAGCTACTGCTCTTAGAAAGTAGCTACTCCTCTTAGAAAGTGGATACTGCTCTTAGAAAGCAGCTACTGCTCTTAGAATGTAGCTACTGCTCTTAGAAAGTAGCTACTGCTCTTAGAAAGTGGATACTGCTCTTAGAAAACAGCTACTGCTCTTAGAAAGCAGCTACTGCTCTTAGAAAGTGGATACTGCTCTTAGAAAGCAACTAATGCTCTTAGACAGTAGCTACTGCTCTTAGAAAGCAGCTAATGCTCTTAGAAAGTGGATACTTCTCTTAGAAAGTAGCTACTGCTCTTAGAAAGTAGCTACTGCTCTTAGAAAGCAGCTAATGCTCTTAGAAAGTGGATACTGCTCTTAGAAAGCAGCTACTGCTCTTAGAAAGTAGCTCCTGCTCTTAGAAAGTGGATACTGCTCTTAGAAATTGGATACTGCTCTTAGAAAGTGGATACCGCTCTTAGAAAGTGGATACTGCTCTTAGAAAGTGAATACTGCTCTTAGAATGCAATTACTTCTCTTAGAAAGTAGCTACTGCTCTTGGAAAGCAGCTCCTGTTCTTAGAAAGTGGATACTTCTCTTAGAAAGTGGATACTGCTCTTAGAAAGTGGTTACTGCTCTTAGAAAGTGGATACTGCTCTTAGAAAGTGGATACTGCTCTTAGAAAGTGGATACTGCTCTTAGAAAGTGGATACTGCTCTTAGAAAGTGGATACTGCTCTTAGAAAGTGAATACTGCTCTTAGAATGCAGCTACTTCTCTTAGAAAGTAGCTACTGCTCTTGGAAAGCAGCTCCTGTTCTTAGAAAGTGTATACTTCTCTTAGAAAGTGGATACTGCTCTTAGAAAGTGGATACTGCTCTTAGAAAGTGGATACTGCTCTTAGAAAGTGGATACTGCTCTTAGAAAGTGGATACTGCTCTTAGAAAGTGAATACTGCTCTTAGAATGCAGCTACTTCTCTTAGAAAGTAGCTACTGCTCTTGGAAAGCAGCTCCTGTTCTTAGAAAGTGGATACTTCTCTTAGAAAGTGGATACTGCTCTTAGAAAGTGGATACTGCTCTTAGAAAGTGGATACTGCTCTTAGAAAGTGGATACTGCTCTTAGAAAGTGGATACTGTTCTTAGAAAGTGGATACTGCTCTTAGAAAGTGGATACTACTCTTAGAAAGTGGATACTGCTCTTAGAAAGTGGATACTGCTCTTAGAATGCAGCTACTGCGTTTAGAAAGCAGGTACTATTCTTAGAAAGTTTCTACAGTACCGAGAAAGTAACCGCTATACTGTGAGACTACTCACTATACTGACAAAATAACCTGTATGCTGAAAAAGTTACTACCGTATTGAGTAATAACTACGCCGTGAAAAATAGCCAATGTACTGAGAGTTGATTTTGATCTCTATCGTGGGTGTTAAAGTATTCTTGACAGGTGGTGAACAGGTTACGTGCAGCCTTCATGACACTGGTGTAGTCGATAGGCTTTAAACCATTAAACAAACAGCCTGGCACTCCAAACATTCCAACTACACCTTCCACAGCTGTCCCTCAACATCAGGGCCGAAAAAAATCTCCAACAACAATTCACGGTCAAAGATCAAATGCAAAAATTATGGTCGTCATTCATCTGACTAAAATTGTTTGGTATTTTTCACCAGTTATTAAAGGTGAAGTATTTGCTTTCTCCAAAGGTAAATTTAGAGGCTGAGGGAGAGTGATTGTCTAACAATTTTATGTTTGTTGTAATGTCGAGGTAATTTTTGGTAATTAATGGCCTCGTTCAGTTGTCGCCAGTTATGAGGGATCCCTTACGAATTTAGTGCTTTCCGTGACTATTATCATAATGATGAAATACCTGTTGTCTGCCTCTCAAACTCCCGTTTCCTGTCCGCCCTAACAATTTCTCTGAGTATTTTATATGTTGTTACCGTGTCTCCCTTGGTTCTTCTGCCATTCCCTTCCTCTTAACTCTGGAAATAGATTCGCAAAATTCCAGCCAAATATTCCTCCCAGCATAAAGTCAAACTATATCAGTTTCCAGGTTTTGCGACAGAAAACTTAAGACCACCGTTCTTCAGCTGATCAAAGTAAACATGTTTACCTAAAATATACATAAATACGTAGCCGGATCCTTGAAGAAGTTGACTTATTGATGGATCCTGGAAAAAGTTGACTTATTGACGGATCCTGGAAGAAGTTGACTTATTGACGGATCCTGGAAGAAGTTGACTTATTGACGGATCCTGGAAGAAGTTGACTTATTGACGGATCCTGGAAGAAGTTGACTTATTGATGGATCCTTGAAGAAGTTGACTTATTGACGGATCCTGGAAAAAGCTGACTTATTGACGGATCCTGGAAAAAGTTGACTTATTGATGGATCCTTGAATAAGTTGACTTATTGATGGATCCTTGAAGAAGTTGACTTATTGACGGATCCTGGAAGAAGTTGACTTATTGACGGATCCTGGAAAAAGTTGACTTATTGACGGATCCTGGAAGAAGTTGACTTATTGACGGATCCTTGAAGAAGTTGACTTATTGATGGATCCTGGAAGAAGTTGACTTATTGACGGATCCTGGAAGAAGTTGACTTATTGATGGATCCTTGAAGAAGTTGACTTATTGACGGATCCTGGAAGAAGTTGACTTATTGACGGATCCTGGAAAAAGTTGACTTATTGACGGATCCATTAAGAAGTTGACTTATTGACGGATCCTTGGATCCTCCTGGAAGAAGTTGAGTTGACTTATTGACGGATCCATTAAGGATCCTGGAAGAAGTTGACTTATTGACGGATCCTGGAAGAAGTTGACTTATTGACGGATCCTGGAAAAAGTTGACTTATTGACGGATCCTGGAAAAAGTTGACTTATTGATGGATCCTTGAAGAAGTTGACTTATTGATGGATCCTGGAAGAAGTTGACTTATTGACGGATCCTGGAAAAAGTTGACTTATTGATGGATCCTTGAATAAGTTGACTTATTGATGGATCCTTGAAGAAGTTGACTTATTGACGGATCCTGGAAAAAGTTGACTTATTGACGGATCCTGGAAGAAGTTGACTTATTGACGGATCCTGGAAAAAGTTGACTTATTGATGGATCCTTGAATAAGTTGACTTATTGATGGATCCTTGAAGAAGTTGACTTATTGACGGATCCTGGAAAAAGTTGACTTATTGACGGATCCTGGAAGAAGTTGACTTATTGACGGATCCTTGAAGAAGTTGACTTATTGATGGATCCTGGAAGAAGTTGACTTATTGACGGATCCTTGAAGAAGTTGACTTATTGATGGATCCTTGAAGAAGTTGACTTATTGACGGATCCTGGAAGAAGTTGACTTATTGCTGGATCCTGGAAGAAGTTGACTTATTGATGGATCCTGGAAGAAGTTGACTTATTGACGGATCCTGGAAGAAGTTGACTTATTGATGGATCCTGGAAGAAGTTGACTTATTGACGGATCCTGGAAAAAGTTGACTTATTGACGGATCCTGGAAGAAGTTGACTTATTGACGGATCCTGGAAGAAGTTGACTTATTGACGGATCCTGGAAAAAGTTGACTTATTGACGGATCCTGGAAGAAGTTGACTTATTAAGGGAGAAGGGCTAACTTTTCTTGTATCGCAGCTGATTACCTCTCCTTCCCCTAGATGGCGTATAATCCCTACGGGTTTACGGTTTCCATTGGCATTAATTAAATTTTCTTGCATTTAGTATGTCGGAGGCTCAACCATCACATTTTCTACAGCGACAAAGTGCGACCAGCAACAGCCTGACTGGCCAGAAACCTGGCTGCCAATATCGGATGGAGGATCGAGCCTCAACCACTCCTTACGCTGAATGACCAGGGGGTTTAACGCACAATATGGAGACAGTGAAGTGATCTCATGCTGTCGTGATTATATACAAGATTATATACAGACACAACACTTGAGCATTGTCGAAGCTTAACACTGCAGACTATGTCAGTCAAATACAGGTCACTATAATACCTGAGCTTTGAGATGGTCAGTCCCTATTCTTTCCTTAATGGGAAAATATCATCAAATTTCGAGTGTCTAGTCACATATTTGTGGATGCGGAAGCCTAAGTTCATCTCCTGGGTCCTGCCTGTTACCTAACCCATTACCAGATTTATTCTCCCCTGGGTTCCTGAGCCCTATCATACAAGCAGTGTTTAGATCCTGCGTCTAGTACATCGTTGTGCGAATAAATCCCAGTTCGTGACCACTCTGAGGCAACGTCCTCAGGTAGCACCACCCCTGAACACAAGCACCAGCGCCAAGAACCAGTGCCGAACACCAGCGCTAAGCACCAGCATCAAGCACCAGCATCAAGCACCAGCATCAAGCACCAGCATCAAGCACCAGCATCAAGCACCAGCACCAAGCACCAGCACCAAGCACCAGCACCAAGCACCAGCACCAAGAACCA
>NC_091332.1:3604144-3654144 GCF_038502225.1 Cherax quadricarinatus
AAATAGGTATCACATTTGCCATTTTCCACTTATCTGGCACCATGCCAGTTTGTAGTGATATGTTGAAAAGATTAGCCAAAGGTGTGCTAAGCTCCTCTTTACATTCCTTTAGAACCCTTGCATACAGTTCATCAGGGCCTGGGGATTTGCCTAAGGACCATGTCACTTGTGACCCTAATAGTACACAGTTTATTATCGTCCTGTTCTACATAATTTATCATTACTGGAATATCGCTGGTATCCTCCTGTGTAAAAACTGAGAGGAAGTATGTGTTAAAAATTCTACACATTTCCTTATCACTGTCAGTGAGCTGACCCGAGGAACTTTTGAGTGGGCCTATCTTGTCCCTGATCTTACTTCTGTATACCTGAAAGAATCCTTTTGGGTTAGTCTTCGATTCTCTTGCAACTTTAACCTCATAATCTCTTTTTGCTTTTCTAATTCCCTTTTTTATTTCTCTCTTTAACTGAATATATCGATTTCTCAATTGCCCCTCTCCTCTTTTGATTTGCCTATATATGCCTCTCTTTTGACCAATCAGATATTTTAATCTATTGTTCATCCATTTAGGATCATTTTTGTTTGATCTGATTTCCCTATTTGGAACATAATTTGACTGAGCAGCTAGAACTATGCCCTGGAAGGAGGGAGCAGAAATATTGTGTGAGCCATTAACAAAGATCTTCAACACATCATTTGAAACTGGGCAACTCCCTGAGGTATGGAAAATGGCAAATGTTGTCCCAATTTTTAAAAAGGGAGACAGACATGAGGCACTAAACTACAGACCTGTATCACTAACGTGTATAGTATGCAAGGTCATGGAGAAGATCATTAGGAGGAGAGTGGTGGGGCACCTGGAAAGAAACAAGCACGGTTTCAGGGAAGGAAAATCCTGTGCACAAACCTACTAGAGTTTTATGACAAGGTGACAGAAGTAAGACAAGAGAGAGAGGGGTGGATCGACTGCATATTTTTGGACTGCAAGAAGGCCTTCGACACAGTTCCTCACAAGAGGTTACTGCAAAAGCTAGAGGATCAGGCACACATAACAGGAAAGGCACTGCAATGGATCAGAGAATACCTGACAGGGAGGCACCAATGAGTCATGGTACGCGACGAGGTGTCAGAGTGGGCGCCTGTGACAAGCGGGGTTCCACAGGGGTCAGTCCTAGGACCTGTGCTGTTCTTGGTATATGTGAACGACATAACGGAAGGGATAGACTCAGAAGTGTCCTTGTTTGCAGATGATGCGAAGTTAATGAGAAGAATCAAATCGTATGAGGATCAGGCAGGACTACAAAGAGACCTGGACAGGCTACAAGCCTGGTCCAGCAACTGGCTCCTTGAATTTAACCCTGCCAAATGCAAAGTCATGAAGATTGGGGAAGGGCAAAGAAGTCCGCAGACATAATATAGTTTAGATGGCCAAAGACTGCAAACCTCACTCAAGGAAAAAGATCTGGGGGTGAGCATAACACCGAGCATATCTCCTGAGGCGCACATCAATCAGATAACTGCTGCAGCATACGGGCGCCTGGCAAACCTAGGGATAGCGTTCCGATACCTCAGTAAGGATTCGTTTAAGACTCTGTATACCATTTACGTCAGGCCCATACTGGAGTATGCAGCACCAGTTTGGAATCAACACCTAGTCAATCACGTCAAGAAATTAGAGAAAGTGCTAAGGTTTGCAACAAGACTAGTCCCAGAGCTACCGGGATTGTCCTACTAAGAAAGGTTGAGGGAAATCGGCCTGACGACACTGGAGGACAGGAGGGTCAGGGGAGACATGATAACGACATATAAAATACTGCGCGGAATAGACAAGGTGGACAAAGACGGGATGTTCCAGAGAAGGGACACAGACACAAGAGGTCACAATTGGAAGTTGAAGACTCAGATGAATCAAAGGGATGTTAGGAAGTATTTCTTTAGTCATAGAGTAGTCAGGCCGTGGAATAGCCTAGAAAGTGACGTAGTGGAGGCGGGAACCATACATAGTTTTAAGGCGAGGTATGATAGAGCTCATGGGGCAGGGAGAGAGAGGACCTAGTAGCAATCAGCGAAGAGGCGGGGCCAGGAGCTGTGACTCGACCCCTGCAACCACAAATAGGTGAGTACAAATAGGTGAGTACACATGCACACACACAAACGATAAGGCTCTTGGAGCCGAAGTGGAGAGTGGAACGAGTAGCGCCCAGAAGAAGAGGGGCCAGGAGCTGTGATTCGACCCCTGCAACAACATACAGGTGAGTACACACTGTACAAACTGTAACCAATGACTTGTTATGAAATCTTCAAACTACAGTGAAATCTATAACAGTAAAATTACAATTCAGTGGTAACTGGCACTGTTGACTTACATTGTTTGTAATTACATCAGAGTGCTTCTGAATTATATTAAAAATTGCTCATAAGTTATTATCAAAAACAGACACCCAAATATGTAATTCATTAATTATTATATTATTCACAGAATTTATTCAGATAACATGTTTTATAATTACATTAATAATTCACAAATACATAAACGGTGGTCAACGTCGTGAAATAATTCATTTAGGGATAATCTATACACGAACGTATACACCAAGAGGTGTATGTTTCCTGGTGTATATACACATAAAAGCTTACTTTAATCCCCTACTTTAGGGATTAGAATATTCATGACTGGAGGTGAACAGGTAACGTGGAGTCTTAAAACCCTGGTGTAGTAGTAGACAGACTTAAAACCCAATTAACGAACTAACCAGGTAAGGAACCTGCTCCCTAATTACGCCGAAATATAGGTGGATTGTGTAAGGAGTATTTGGGACTAAACTGATGTCCGTTGCAACTGCAGATCTGTAGCTGTTTCGATGACTTGCAGTTGTATAACAGTGGCTGGGTATTGCTAATAAAACTTGTTACTTTGACCGTATTGTGAGACTCTCTTTTGATGTTAGTGTTTTTGAGCGGTTCCAACAACACACAATAATATTACTATTTTAGTGTAAGCCGTCTCAGCAACACACTAATATTAGTAGTCAAATGTGAACCGTCTCAGCAACACACAATAATATTAGTAGTCAAATATGAAACGTCTCAGCAACACATAATAATATTAGTAGTCAAATATGAACCGTCTCAGCAACACACAATAATATTAGTAGTCTGGTGTGAACCGTCTCAGCAACACAAGATAAATACTATTGTGTGAGCTGTCTCAGCAACACACAATAATGTGAGCAGTGTCATGTGAGCCATCCCAGCAACACATCTACAAGAACTGTCCCCACACCACACAATAATATAAGCAATATTTTAAACACTTAATATAAACCGTCTCAGCAACACACAGTAATATAAACTGTCCCACAAACACAAACCAATATACCCCGTCCCAGCAACACACAGTAACATGAGCATTCAAAGCAAAACATCCATCAAAACTGTCCACACACAATAATGTAAACCTTCCCCACAATGCACAGTAATATGAACCGTTCTCGCAACACACATTGTAAGCCATCCCCAGAACACACTGTAATAAGAACCGTCCCCACAACACATTGTAATACGAGCCGGCCCCACAACACACTGTAATAAGAACCGTCCCCACAACACACTGTAACACGAACCGTCCCCACAACACACTGTAATACGAACCGTCCCCACAACACACTGTAATACGAACCGTCCCCACAACACACTGTAATACGAACCGTCCCCACAACACACTGTAATACGAACCGTCCCCACAACACACTGTAATAAGAACCGTCCCCACAACACACTGTAATAAGAACCGTTCCCACAACACACTGTAATACGAACCGTCCCCACAACACACAATATATAACAACCCAAGTTCATATAATTTATTTTACCGTATTAATATTTTTTTGGTCTCACTGCAGTCCCTTAAGCCATCTATTAAAATACAGAATTAATAATAATTCTGTCTCACTGCAGTCCCTTAAACCATCTATTAAAATACAGAATTAATAATAATTCTGTAACAAATCTTGTAATTCTTGTATATATATATATATATATATATATATATATATATATATATATATATATATATATATATATATATATATATATATATATATATATATATATATATATATATATATATATATATATATTGTACTGTAGTATCTAGTACGTATTTTGTGTCTCTTTTTTTGTGCATAAATGCAAATTGAGTCTTTTTAACTTTGAGTATAAAATGAATATGAATTAAATACAGTTCAGACGGATGGAAATTTGCATAATTGTAGTCAACTTTTTTATTTATTTATTTTTTATATACATTAGTTTAAAGTTTTCCTTTTGCTTCAAAATCTTTTCGATATCAACAACGGTCGGGAGGAGGGAAATTAACTTGTGGTTTCTGATTTAAAGTTTCAGAATTAATTAAAAAAAGTTTGTAAAGTTTTGATTCCCTTTAATTCGTGTGTCACCTTGCTTGGTTTTTTTTTTTTTCACTCGTCTTGGTTTAGTTTTCTTCGTTTTATTTATGTTTTAATCCAGACAACGTAATAACGGGGCCGAAAAGATGTATGAAACTACGCAGGAGAGTAAGTTAACAACGTCGATGTTGAAAACGTTTCCCTCCTGGGACCAGGATGACTCAAGTCATGACTCGATGACGCTCCACACAGGGCGAAACGTTCAGGTGAAACATAAACGGTGAGCATTTGTAACTGGAAGCAAGACGCCACAGTAGCCGCCAGAGGTGATCTATACAGATGGACATGACTTTAAAGCATTTGCTTTGAAATTGAATCCATCTCTTTGAAACAATATATAGTTACGAAGATATTTATGTTTCCTGATCAAAATCAAAGCCAGAGTTAATGTTTTTTTTTTTGATAATTTTGAAAAATTATGCTACAGTGAATTTAAATTTTCATGGGACTTTGGAACAATAATTTAGAGAATGAAAAAAAAAGATTCTTTGAATGCAAACAGATGTTATCATTATTGTTATATTTTTCTTCTTCTTCTTCTTCTTCTTCTTCTTCTTCTTCTTCTTATTATTATTATTATTATTATTATTATTATTATTATTATTATTATTATTATTAATTGTTGTTGTTGTTGTCGTTCTCATTATTACCATTATTATTATTATCATTATTAGCATGATTTTCTCTCATTTTACAAAAACTCATTTATTAATCCCATTGTAGTTTTACTGTTTTATAACTAAAAATTATGTTTCCTGATTATATTTACAAATGAAGCAGTAAAAGGCTCTGACATCAAACGTCCAGCCTTTAATCTGGTATTTTTGCTCCATTGTTTTCTATTACGTTCTTTCTTGATCACTTCCACTCCCATTCTCATGCCACCGCTATGTACACAGATGGCTCTAAGTCTTCAGACGGCGTCGGATTCGCAGCAGTGTTTCCGGATAGCGTCGTGCGGGGACATTTACTATCTTCAGCTAGCATTTTTACTGCTGAACTGTATGCCATTCTTGCAGCACTTATTCGTATCGCATCTATGCCTGTGTCATCATTTGTAGTAGTCTCAGACTCCCTTAGTGCTCTACAGGCTATACGAAAATTTGATACATCTCATCCCCTAGTTCTCCGTATCCAACTTTGGCTACGCCGTATCTCTACCAAACATAAAGATATTGTTTTTTGTTGGGTCCCTGGTCATGTCGACGTACAGGGCAATGAACAGGCAGACACTGCTGCGCGGTCAGCAGTACATGACCTACCAATTTCCTATCGAGGTGTTCCATTTCTGGACTATTTTGCTGCAATAGCTACCCACCTTCGCACCCGTTGGCAACAACGTTGGTCAACTCTGCTCGGTAACAAACTTCATTCTATTAAACCGAGCATAGGTTACTGGCCGTCTTCTTGTCATCAGTGCCGAGGTTGGGAGACCACTCTCTCCCGCCTTCGCATTGGTCACACTCGTCTTACTCATGGGTATCTCATGGAGAGGCACCCTGTTCCTCTCTGTGAGCAGTGTCAAGTTCCAGTATCGATTAGCCACATTCTGTTAGACTGCCCTCTCTATCAACGAGCACGCAGAATTTACCTCCAACGTCGTCTTCGTTCTACTACTCTCTCTTTACCTTCCCTTCTTGCTGATGGACCCTCCTTTAATCCTGACTCTCTCACTGACTTCTTGACAACGACTGATTTACTCCACAAACTCTGATGATACTTTTCGCACTCCCCTCAGCCCTTTCTAGTTCAGTCTCTTGCTGCCCTTTACCCTTTCACCATCCACTACCCCGCTGTTATCCGTAACCTATTACTCATCCATCTCCCTTTTGCCACCTGATGCCCTCGCTTCCTTCCTGCCCTGCAGCGCTGTATAGTCCTTGTGGCTTAGCGCTTCTTTTTTGATTATAATAATAATCTATTACGTTCTCAATATTCTGAAAAGTCATGATGGAATTGCATCATAATATATATATATATATATATATATATATATATATATATATATATATATATATATATATATATATATATATATATATATATATATATATATATATATATATATATATATATATAATGTTCATAAAACTTTATCTATATATTATATACCAAAAACCTTCATAACATCAAGTTCTGGACAAACTGTTATATTGGTATTGAAAAGTCAGGGTAATTTTCCTGCAAATATTCTGTCGGAAATTCACTTTTTTTCAAATAACAGTATTTATACACAATTTACCTTGATGAAAAATGAATTTTATACACTCAAAAAAGCAAATTAAGCTTGATTTTAAAATTAGTTTCTTGAATGTTTCAGAAGAAACCAATGAGAGTGCTAGTTTTAATGACTATTGGAGGGTCGTTAATGGTGTTATATTTTTAACGCTGACATGTGTGACTTTGTAAATGGTTCAAGTCGGACCGAAACGTCGGCGTAAGCTCCTCTCTTGTATGTGTGGGTTATTTGTGTATTGTTCCAGTCACGGTATTATGCCTTTTTGTTATATATGAATCTCTCGATGTATATAACCTTCTTGTTGTTGTTATTGAGGCTGAGATGGTTGGATAGTTCCCTTATAAGTCTAACTACTACACGAGGGCCATTAAGATAACACATAACGTGTCTTACCACCAATCAAGACTACTGTAATCCCTAAAATAGGACAAAAAATATATACTCTCAGTGTATATACACTGAGACACATGCAGCTCTCAGTGTATACACCCTTAGTGATATGTCATGTGTTCACTGCCAATCATAAAATAATCCATAAACTAGCAATTTAAGTTAACTTTCAGCATAGTTACACTGAGATATACACGTCTCAGTGTATACTGTGTGTTATTGTATGCATAACAGCTACGATTTTAGTGAATATTGTCAACTTAATTCTCAAAAATTTGATTATAACCCAATTTTTCAACCATAGTCTTTCCTGACGAGCTGAGAATGCTGGAGGAAACAGAGAGAGATTGTTCGAGTGCAGGAGTTTATAGTTTCCCCTCGTGGTAGCCAGGGGTAACTACAACAAGGTACTGGAATTGTTGTTCTCGTCTCACTGAGTCTATTGAAAGCGGCAGCAACAGTGAGGTGTATTGAAGGAAGCACACGACGAGCCTGTGTGGCCCCTCCCCGCGGCGGTGCCTCAGTGTTCTGCTGAATAGGGACATCCTGCCAGAACTGCTGCATGATATCATAGTCAGCATCATTCAGTAATATTATTGACGCTCTCTCTTCCTCTCTCTCCCTCTCACGCACACCCCGTTTCCCCATATATATATATATATATATATATATATATATATATATATATATATATATATATATATATATATATATATATATATATATATATATATATATATATATATATATACACATATATATATATATATATATATATATATATATATGTGTATATATATATATATATATATATATATATATATATATATATATATATATATATATATATATATATAAAGCTTATTAATCACAGTAAAGATTTCTTGGGTGATTAATTTTTTCTTTACATTTTGCTGTTAGTTAAATTTCCATTATGGAACTGTTGATATTATTCACATTGAAATACATGTTTTGTAACAGGTCATTATAGTACGTAATAATGATATAGAAAATAATGTAATTGTAGTAATTATTCTTGTAAAAATATAATGTAATTATGGCTATTAATCTTTGCGTAAAAGTAATTATATTATAGTAATGACTGTTGTTTTAAAAAGAATATTTTACTACAGTGATTAATCTTGCTATAAAAATAATTCGATTATGGTAATTAATCTTGTCCAGAATTTTTCATATTATAGATAATAATTACGGTAGAGGAGTAATACTGCCACCGTGGGTAATATTGCTCAAAAAATATTTTCCTCTTACCATTGTTAATCAGTCTGTTAAATCACTGTTTCTAAGAAATCTTGCTACGAGAAAATTATGTAGTATCTAAACAATAACAAATTTTCTCTTTCATCGTCGGAGAAAGAAAGGTCAGGAAGACGCCATTAATAATTAGGAAGATGTACAAGAGAGAGAGAGAGAGAGAGAGAGAGAGAGAGACTGTCTTTGATGCTTCAATTGTTGATTTCTGTGTCATAAGCGTTCCTTATTGACAGTGAGACGCACAGGAGGGAAGGTGACCCAATCATCTGGATGAAGGAGGATAACATGAGAGATCGTGTTCAGGAGGGTTGCAGGAGTGTTGGAGGGTGTGTTGGAGGCTGTTCCGAAACTTGTGTTGAGGTTGTGCTGGAGGAGTGTTGTGAGTTGTCTTGGAAAGTGTTCGTGCTTGTGTTGCGGGAGGGTTGGAGGTTGTGTCGGGGGTTGTGCCTCAAGGTTGTTGGAGGGGGTGTTGGAGGAGCGTTCGAGGAGTGTCTGAGGAATGGTAGAGTAGTGTTGGAGCAGTGTTGAAGCAGTGTTAGGGGTAGTGTTTAGGGTAGTAACGGAGGAGTGTTGAAGATTATGTTGGAGAAGTCGTGTGGGTAGTGATGGAAGAGTGATGGGAGCTTCCCTGCCTTGGATCAAGAGCTCCTCAACGGCATCATGGCACCTCTCAGAAAGGAAGATATACTTCACGCATATCTACGTTCACTGGGATAGTTGGCACCGGCGAACGTGACGTCTCCACAGATTAGTTTGTGGGAACACCGCGTCTCATACTGCGAATGATTCCTACAATTCAATAGACGTCCTACAGCTGCGGAGGTTGTTCCTATCGCAGAACTGCTCCAGTAGTCATTCCTGCTCCCTGCAGCTACTCCAGTAATCATTCCTGCCTCCTACAGCTGATCCAGTGGTCATTCCTGCCTCCTGCAGCTGATCCAGTGGTCATTCCTGCCTCCTGCAGCTGATCCAGTGGTCATTCCTGCCTCCTACAGCTGATCCAGTGGTCATTCCTGTCTCATACAGCTGATCCAGTGGTCATTCCTGTTTCCTACAGCTGATCCAGTGGTCATTCCTGTTTCCTACAGCTGATCCAGTGGTCATTCCTGCCTCCTGCAGCTGATCCAGTGGTCATTCCTGCCTCCTACAGCTGATCCAGTGGTCATCCCTGCTTCCTACAGCTGCTCCAGTGGTCATTTCTGTCTCCTGCAGCTACTCCAATATTCGTCCCTGCCTCCTACAGCTGCTCCAGTGGTCATTTCTGCCTCCTGCAGCTGCTCCAGTGGTCATTCCTGCTTTCTGCAGCGGCTTCAGTGGTCATATATGCCTCTTGCAGCTGAAAGAGTGATCAATCCTCCCTTCTGCAGCTTCTCCGGTGGTCATTCTTGCTTCTTGAAGCTGCTCCAGTGATCATTCAGGTCTCCTGCAGCTGCTCCAGTGATCATTCCTGCTTCTTGCAGCTGCAAGAATAATAACAATAATAATAATAATAATAATAATAATAATAATAATAATAATAATAATAATAATTATTATTATTATTATTATTATTATTATTATTATTATTATTATTATTATTATTATTATTATTATCGGATACCAACAAAGGGACTGTATAAGGTGGTTGCCTTAGATATGACCCCCTGCAACCCAAAATAGGTGAGCCCAAATAGACGAATACACACATACACACACACACATTCCATCCCATTCCCGTTATATACCCATTCTTTCCGGCCTCACACTGCGACCCCATTTCCCATACTTCACTCTCCTTCCCCTTACACTCGCCCTTCCTCCACACTCAAAAATCTCCATCAATCCCAGGATTCCCATTTCAGGGACGTACCTCACTCAGTCTTCCAATGACACAATTCATAATTTCCTCTTCAGGAATTATATTATCCCTTTCTCCACATAGTATACTAATATTACGCTGAATATCATCACGTAGCTCACTAATATTACACCTAATATCTCTTCATGTATCTCACTAATATTACACTGAATACAATTCAATTAATATTACCCGAATATCTACGTAATAATATTACACCTAATATCTTACGTAGCTCACTAATATTACACCTAATATCTCTTCATGTATCTCACTAATATTGCACTGAATACAATTCAATTCCTCTAAATACAGCTTAATCCCATCCAACATCATTCAATTCCATTTAATTCCATTTAACGGCATTTAATACTAATTAATTACATTTAATGCAATTCATTACTCTACAATATCATTTAATGCCATTTAGTGTCAATAAATTGAGTGTAAACATATAAATGCAATTGTCCTTGTAATGTATAATGTACAGGTGATGTATAATGTACAGGTGATGTATAATGTACAGGTGATGTATAATGTACAGGTGATGTATAATGTACAGGTGATGTATAATGTACAGGTAATGTATAATGTACAGGTGACGTATAATGTACAGGTGATGTATAATGTACAGGTGATGTATAATGTACATGTCTTGAAGGATGTGATAGAACTAGCAGTGGTTAGGTATGACTTAGTAATAACTAGTAGTGACTAATATAGGATTAGGAATGACTTAGATGTAACCAGGAATAGCTGGGTAATGACTAGCCTTAATTAAGTAGGAATTAATTGGGACTTGGATGACTCACTGATGGCTAGAGATATCTAGGAATGAATTAAGCGTCTTAAGAGGATAACTCTAACACTTTTCTCTCAACTAAGTTGAAGTTTTGTGTGTTTACCCAACACTTAGTCAATTTTTAGAAGCACAAAGACTAGCGGAAAAAAATTAAGCATTCTGTCATAATTTGTGAAACGTAATTTTAGGGCAGAGTTTCTTGCATAAATTTACTTTGATCTATCAGGGTTCTTTTTGAAAATTATCGATAATTTTACCAGTCATCGTTTAAGCCGCTCAACCCAGGAGTTCCTTTGAGGCCCGGGAGGCCTAGGCTTCGGTAGGCCTGTTGCTGGCCTCGTCTTGCTGGTTTTATCACAAAAGATTTTTGGAACTACAAAACAATTGTATATATTTCATGACTGGTTTTAGAACTGCTACATCTGAGCGAAACATCGTCTCTCTCCAACACATTTCGACAGTACCTGCCAGTCTTCGTAGTGACGACACATTTACGTAAAAGCGAAACATGACATGGTTACTTCCGCGGGAAATTCCCGATTTGTGTTTCTAAATAAAAAGTCTAACAACAAATAACTTTTTTCTTTAATTGAGGATTTGACCGATTTCTTTTTTTCTTCTCTACGTAAACCTACACTTAGTATCTACAAGATAGCTAGAGAATGACTTTCAGGATCGACTTTAACCTTTCCAAGGTCGTTTCTTTAAGAGAAGCGAAGCCAAGGAATTATTGAACATGGCTGCCTGATTAGCTCGTCCGCTAATCAGCTTAGCTGGCTGATTAGAGGACGGAGGATCAAGCCTCCACCACTCCTTGAACCGAATGACCCGCATGAGTTTAGTGTTTCACATAAAGAAATTAAAATTAACTAAATTTTTGGGAATTCGGGGAGAGAGAGAGAAAAGATGGTATTTAATTCAGCTTTGCAAGACACTAACGCATTATTAGAACCCATCCTAGTAACCATTATTGTTCTGTTCCCCGTCTATGGTACCAGACAACCTCTGCTGAAACTTGGTTATTATAACACAAATAACCCGCACATGGAAGAGAGGAGCTTACGACGACGTTTCGGGCCGATTTGGACTATTTACACAATCATTTACTTTGTAAATGGTTTGTAGATGAATGGTTCAGAGTAGGTCCAAGTAGGACCGAAACGTCGTCGTAAGCTCCTGTCTCCTATCTGCGGGTTATTTGTGTATTGTTCCAGTCACGGTATTGTGACTTTTTGTTTTTCTAGGTTATTATTATTATTAGTAGTAGTAGTAGTAGTAATAGTAGTAGTAGTAGTAGTAGTAGTAGTAATAGTAGTAGTAGTAGAATAGTAGTAGTAGTAGTATAGTAGTAATAGTAGTAGTAGTAGCAGTAGTAGAATAGTAGTAATAGTAGTAGTAGTAGAATAGTAGTAGTAGTAGTATAGTAGTAAAAGTAGTAGTAGTAGAATAGTAGTAGTAGTAGTATAGTAGTAGTAGTAGTAGCAGTAGCAACATTATTATTATTGCTATTATTATTATTATTATTATTATTACTATTATTATTATTATTATTATTATTATTATTATTATTATTATTATTATTATTTGAGGAGGTTTGGGTGGCTGTGGAACACAGAGGGAGACCTCGGTCTCCCTTGATTAGCTTTTCCCCTGTCATTGTTCTGGGTGAATCAGAGTAAGCCTTTTGTTGAACGCCGTTTCGCCCGCTGTGGTGCTTTGTCAAGTGTAAAAGAAAAGCGTAGACTGGGTGTATCATTATGGATTGTGTAAGCGAGATAATGTTAAGATAACAAGGTCCTTCCCTGGAAGGGCCGTGTGTCGCGCCATCTATTGGTGAGATTCTTTACCCTCTGACGGTTCTTTCTTTTCCTAGGGTATCTTTTCTTGTTTACTCATTTTACTTACACTGTAGTGAAGTCTTTCAGTCATTCACTGTACCTGCAGCCGCCAGTCAGTCTACGTAAGAACTGTAAAGCTCGCAAATGAGTTATAAAATTCGTTGGCTTCTCCATGTAGAACTCCGTCCTTCATTTTTCATGTATTTGTCTAATACCCTGGCTTTCAACTTCTTGTATATATAACATCTTTTTTTTCTGTTCTCACAGTCTTCTTAGTTCCTGGTCTGGTCACACATGAAGAGGGTGCTGGAGGGTAGACAGATATTTATATACTGGCCTAGTGCACACGGCAAGGTACTATCCAGGACGTATTCACAGTCAGGAAATATAAGAAAGTTGTCTACCCACGGAGATTATATGTTTTATGAAGCAGCTAGAGTTCCCTGTTCAGTGTGAATGCTACAACATCCTATTGAAAATATATTTCATCCACCTGGGAACGCTGTCCATTCTCCCCCTGGTGAGCGAAACATCTCAAGTACCATAAAAAGCATATGGTGGCTTATTAACATAATTGTTGGTCATAATACCGTTGATATACATTTCGTGGGTAACTACAGTAATTTACGAGAAAGCAACATCTATTCACTAATTACCTTATAGAAAAAATCCTTGAATCTAACAGTGATTTTTCAAACACTATTTGTTTACATATTTTATTGTGTTAGTTTCTTGGAATTTCACTCATCTGATGTTTTCTTCTTCACTTGTTATGGATTTCTGAGTATGATTCCTGCCTCTGTTTCTTTGTGAGATATGCTGGGATAATGAACCGGGATTGGATACCCAGACCTAACAGGTCCCTGGATTATCAAGATTGGGGATTATTAGGCATTACCAGGAGTCTGGAAATTTCAGGAATTATTATAGACTGTAACTGTCAGAAAATGAGGGATTTTCAGGGATCAGAATCACCAATGTCCGAGATTATCACGGACGGAATTGTACGTCCACTGGCAATGGCGTCCAACACGCCCAGATATTGTCTTTCTTTGTTCGTACGTCGTGCAGAGAAATGCTATTACCGGTGTTTACGATGGTGGTTGTTTACAACGACTGCTAAACATAGCCGAGTGCACAATTACTTCCAAAGCAATAAGAAACTCTGTGCAGACTTTCAGCAGGTGTTCCACCCACCAATTTCTTCCCGGAGAGAGAAACAGGATTACCACACCGAAGAAAGGACAGGAAGCTGTCTTGAGAGATGATCATGTGTTTCACATAAGAAAATCCTTTCCTAAAAATTCCATTTTGAAATACGATATTTTTTTAACACATCGGCCGTTTCCCACCTAGGCAGGGTGGCCCGAGAAATAAGAAACGCTTTCAAAATCATTCACTCCATCACTGTCATGCCAAAGGCATGTCTACAGTTAAAAAAAACTGCCACATATCACTACCCTTCCTTCGAATATATTGCTTGTATAGTACTCTAATTTTTTCATTTAGAGATAAAAATTGTTAAACTAAAATATACCCATGGGTTAATGCTCCAAAAAAAATTAATTTACCATAGTTTAAAAAATAAATGCAAAAAGAGGTTGATTAAATTTTTAAGATAGAGTATCCTCGCAATATATATACATATATACGATCTGTTGGAGTGTGAGCAGGGTAATATTTAGTGAAGGGATTCAGGGAAACCGGTTATTTTCATATAGTCGGACTTGAGTCCTGGAAATGGGAAGTACAATGCCTGCACTTTAAAGGAGGGGTTTGGGATATTGGCAGTTTGGAGGGATATGTTGTGTATCTTTATATGTGTATGCTTCTAAACTGTTGTATTCTGAGCACCTCTGCAAAAACAGTGATAATGTGTGAGTGTGGTGAAAGTGTTGAATGATGATGAAAGTATTTTCTTTTTGGGGATTTTCTTTCTTTTTTGGGTCACCCTGCCTCGGTGGGAGACGGCCGACTTGTTGAGAAAATATATATATATATATATATATATATATATATATATATATATATATATATATATATATATATATATATATATATATATATATATATATATATATATATACAAATTTTAATACATATATGACAAGGGAAATTAAATAAATTTAGTATTCTGGTTCTGGCAGACCTCCTAAAGTCTGGACAGTTTTGTTAGCGGTGAGAACTAAGTAATTATACTCTCTTGGCAGCTTATTAAGAAAAGCACAAACTGCCTAAGACTCAGTGGTTCCCAAACTGGGGGTAAATTACCCCCTGGGGGTAATTTAACCATTTTTGGGGGGTAATGGATGGGTGACAGAAAAAAAGTTATGAATTCTGAAAATCAAGAAAACAATGCGGTACCCGGTATGAGGATTATTGTTAACTTTGTCTTAGTATATAAAGTTGTAAAGTAAACCTATTATAAGTAAGTAATAAAGTTAAACCAAATAACAATAAACATCAAAAACTAATATACAGTATTAGAAAAGAAGAAATATATAGCTAAGTGTGTGGAAACCCAAAAGTATTTTGACAAGTATGCTTCAGGACAAAAGTCACTCAGTAGCCCAGATCGACCTGTCCAGTACGCGTCACTCACTTCCTGAGGCTGCCTCTATTTCACACTGTCAGTTTATCTGTGGGCATCAGCCGAGGTAGACATAAGCTGGTATGTATGTGTACTGCCCTGTGCAGTACATAGTTAGTATTTACCCACTGTTACTGTGAATTTGTAGCTATTATTAATTTTATATATAATGTATGTGTGGTTCTTACGTTTTCAATGGTTTTGCTAGGATTAGCAGAGTATGCGAGGCTGTATACGTTCACGTTTAGCCATATATATCAATAATAACAACATTTTGTGAAAGGGGTAACATGCTTTATGTGGCATGTTAAATTGGGTAACAAGCTGAAAAAGTAAGTGTTCTTACAAAGAAGTGGAAAGAAGTGTCTTGCAAAACTTCAACACAGAACACATTTTTTTACATTACACTTTGAAACAAGTGAATAATTATTTGTAACACGAGTGAATAATTACCTTTAAACTTGAGAGAAAATTCCTTTTTTCTTACGAGATTCTGTTTTTAAACAAGTTAGAGAGTATTTTTAAAACTTGTCTTTTATTTCATTCTCTATAACATGAAAGAGAGATATAATATTAACTTGAAAATATAAATAATACGGAAGACATTTTCACCTGTTGGTCATGGCATGAGAAACAGTGTGTGTACTCTAGTACCTGTCTTTTCTATTCACTGCTGCTATAGCACCACCATCAACAAGGTTGACTGGAACATCAAGGAAACGTATGAGACCAATGTACAACATCAAGAATGTACTATTTATGAACGTTTCACCCACCAGGGACTTTATTAAGCCAAAGGTGTGCGAAACACTTCCCCATTAGCATGTTCTAACGTCCAAATTAAATGATTTAAATAGCTTTAATAATCACGATCGATAATTGCTCCTGCCGGTGAGGGGTAAAGTGAGAATTTTCCCAGAATTTTCCCGTAATTAGTATTAATTTCTTTTCTGAACTGTATTTGGTAATAAACATAGTTATCTGAAAAACAAATCACTGTAAACATTTCAAATGTTTATTCACGTTCTGCTTGAAATTGTAGCCATTGTAATAGAGTTATGTGAGGGTTGGTACTCATGGTTGTCGAATCCCTGGCACTTCTGAATTCCAGGAGCAACTGTGCCATTGGGATGAAATCATTTCGGATAGCTCTCTGTCCCTTCTTGGATCATTCTCTTCCTACTCTATCTTTCCCTTCCTTTCCTTCTCTTCTTCCTCTCTTCTCTCATTCTTCCCTTCTCTTTCTCATTCTCCTATTTCTCCACCTCTTCCTCTCTCCATGTCCACTTTCCTGCACGCCTTCCCTGATCCAAAACTGGTCAGCCGTGACATTCTCCCTTCCCCCGGCAAAGTTCAATATGCTCACCAGTGTTCCTTGTCCAGTGGTATCCCTCACACCATTGTTGCAGTGTTCCTTGTCCAATGGTATCCCTCACCATTGTTCCAGTGTTCCTTGTCGAGTGGTATCCCTCACCATTGTTCCAGTGTTCCTTGTCGAGTGGTATTCCTCACCATTGTTCCACTGTTCCTTGTCCAGTGATATCCCTCACACCATTGTTGCAGTGTTCCTTGTCCAATGGTATCCCTCACCATTGTTCCAGTGTTCCTTGTCGAGTGGTATTCCTCACCATTGTTCCAGTGTTCCTTGTCCAGTGGTATCCCTCACCATTGTTCCAGTGTTCCTTATCCAGTGATATCCCTCACACCATTGTTGCAGTGTTCCTTGTCCAATGGTACCCCTCACCATTGTTCCAGTGTTCCTTGTCGAGTGGTATTCCTCACCATTGTTCCAGTGTTCCTTGTCCAGTGGTATCCCTCACCATTGTTCCAGTGTTCCTTATCCAGTGATATCCCTCACACCATTGTTGCAGTGTTCCTTGTCCAATGGTATCCATCACCATTGTTCCACTGTTCCTTGTCCAGTGATATCCCTCACACCATTGTTGCAGTGTTCTTTGTCCAGTGGTATCCCTAACCATTGTTCTAGTGTTCCTTGTCGAGTGGTATCCGTCACCATTGTTCCACTGTTCCTTGTCCAGTGGTATCCCTCACCATTGTTCGACTGCTCCTTGTCCAGTGGTCTCCTTCATCATTGTTCCGGTGTTCCTTGTCCAGTGGTATTCTTCACCATTGTTCCAGTGTTCCATGTCCAGTGGTATTCCTCACCATTGCCCCAGTTGCCTTTTGTCCAGTGATATCCCTCAACATTGTTCCAGTGTTTCTTGTCCAATGATGCCCCTCACCATTGTTCCAGTATTCCTGACTATTCATAATGTGTAGTGTAGGTAGTCACAAGGCTAGATCAAGTATAATATTCTTGCACAATAATCTAGTTTTAAAATGTTGAGAGGCTATTACAAAAACAAATTTTTCGTTAGTTGTTAAAGCATATATAAATTCTTAGAGACAAAAATGGTTAATATTTCTCTCTCTGTCTCCCTGCCCAGCCACTTTTTTCTCTCTCTCTCTCTTACATTTACTTTTTCTTGCCCTGCACCGTGATGGAGATAGCATCGTAAAAAATCCATTTTTATCTCTGTATGTGATAGGCCTTTGATGACAGATGGTAATTCCCAAGGGATAGTAACTCCAGCTGTGCCGGAAGAAAAACTTTGATGCTGTCGTAGCTGATGAACCTTGAACGGAATACTTGACGATATTCTCAATGTCCTACTGAAGTCTCCCATCTCAGGCTGACACCACTGAAGTCTCCCAGCTCAGACTGACACATTTCAGCACTATGTAACTTATCCTGTGTAACGGAATGTGATAGAGAGGGGAAAAAAATAGTGTTTTTTTCCCCACTTTGTAACTATCGTATAGAATGGAGAAGCAACGCACTGCTGATATATTCAGTTCTGCTAAAAAAAAATAGAAAGAAACTAGCAAGTATTTCTGGTTGCATGACCTCGTCCACTGCAGAGCTTCTCAAAGGATAAACTGTGGCCTGTGACCTCGGACACGGAAACGTGTGATCAGCGTCCTGTGTGTGTGTACTCACCTAACTGTACTCACCTAATTGTGGTTGCAGGGGTAGAGACCGAGCTCCTGGCCCCGCCTCTTCACTGAGTGCTACTAGGTCCTCTCTCTCCCTGCTCCTTGTGTGTGTGTGTGAGTGTGTAGACGTTTCGGTCTGACTTCGACCAATTACAAAGTCACACTAACACACATATATATATAGGAGAGGGGACAAGGATAGTTCCGTCACCGTCCCCGTCCCCGTCCCCGTCCACCTCGCCTATATACACTGTCTCCCTGACTTTTTGTTAGTATGACTGTAAATGGTCCAGGTCGTGCCGAATCGCTTTTTTGTCCAGGTTATCCGTGTATTGTTCCAGTCACGGTATTGTGCCTTTTTGTTCTCTATACATATCTTTTCTTGGTAGAAACCTCCTCAGAAAAGAGTCAGAAATTTGTGTTGTGCTTCCATGGTGGTGAGTAAGATGCAAGTAAGTGAGTAAGATGCAAGTAAGTGAGTAAGATGTAAGTGAGTAAGATGCAAGTGAGTAAGATGCAAGTGAGTGAGGGTAATTTTACAAATCACCTGCCGATTCCCTGTCAAGAACAACACGAGAGATAGTTTTAACACAGCTTTCTTTAACGTGTGTTTGCAACACTCTGCCCAGTGTAATTATCACAGGCTGTGCCTTGCCTCTCTCTCTCTCTCTTTCTTTTTCTTCTCTCTCTCTCCCCAACCTCTTTTTATTCTCTCTCTTTATCTCCCACTCTCTCTTATTTTATTATTTCTCATCATGTATTTATTGTATTACTCTTTCACGTTAGCTCTTTCCTAGTTCTTACTTTCTCTCCTCTGTTCCACACTCTGACTCGGCTCTTGATTCAAGGAAGTAGAGCTACCCTTCGCTTCCTTGGGTCATACTCCCTTTTCCCAGGTGTTGTGTGGTGCCCGCACGTGTTTAGCTCCTTCCCAAGCTCTAATATCCTTAGGTGTTGAGTTAGATTTCATGTACGGAGGATCGAGCCTTCACCAGTTACTGGACTGAATGTCTTCAGATGGGTTTAGTGCTTCATTGAAGAAGTCAGTGTAGTCATGGGTTCCAGCTCTTACAATTGTCATGTCTCTTAAAGAGGTGGTGGGCGAAACGTCTTCAGATAAAGATATCCAGGTTAGGTTAGGTAAGATTCGTTAGGAACCAGGACAAAGTGTTTCCTGACGCGGGTCTTTGTCACATAATGACCCGCCACTGGAGATTCTGGTCATCTGACCGAGGCCTTCCACTGGCTTACCAGTCCACCCCTTTAGAAGTTAAAGTTATAATTTATATCCAAGTGTTGTGTGTCTAATTCCTTATATTGTTGTGTGTTTGTTGTGTGTTTGTTGTGTGTTTGTTGTGTGTTGTGTGTTTGTTGTGTGTTTGTTGTGTGTTTGTTGTGTGTTTGTTGTGTGTTTGTTGTGTGTTTGTTGCATGTTTGTTGTTTGTTGTGGTTTGTTGTGTGTTTGTTGTGGTTTGTTGTGTGTTTGTTGTGTGTTTGTTGTGTGTTTGTTGTGTGTTTGTTGTGTGTTTGTTGTGTGTTTGTTGCATGTTTGTTGTTTGTTGTGGTTTGTTGTGTGTTTGTTGTGGTTTGTTGTGTGTTTGTTGTGTGTTTGTTGTGTGTTTGTTGTGTGTTTGTTGTGTGTTTGTTGTGTGTTTGTTGCATGTTTGTTGTTTGTTGTGGTTTGTTGTGTGTTTGTTGTGGTTTGTTGTGTGTTTGTTGTGTGTTTGTTGTGTGTTTGTTGTGTGTTTGTTGTGTGTTTGTTGCATGTTTGTTGTTTGTTGTGGTTTGTTGTGTGTTTGTTGTGGTTTGTTGTGTGTTTGTTGTTGTTTGTGTGTTTGTTGTGTGTTTGTTGTGTGTTTGTTGTGTGTTTGTTGTGTGTTTGTTGTGTGTTTGTTGTGTGTTTGTTGCATGTTTGTTGTTTGTTGTGGTTTGTTGTGTGTTTGTTGTGGTTTGTTGTGTGTTTGTTGTGTGCTTGTTGTGTGTTTGTTGTTGTTTGATGTGTGTTTGTTGTGTGTTTGTTGTGTGTTTGTTGTGGTTTGATGTGTGTTTGTTGTGTGTTTGTTGTGTGTTTGTTGTGTTTGTTGTTTTTGTTGTGTGTTTGTTGTGTGTTTGTTGTGTGTTTGTTGTGTTTGTTGTGTGTTTGTTGTGTGTTTGTTGTGTGTTTGTTGTGTGTTTGTTGTGTGTTTGTTGTGTGTTTGTTGTGTGTTTGTTGTGTGTTTGTTGTGTGTTTGTTGCATGTTTGTTGTTTGTTGTGGTTTGTTGTGTGTTTGTTGTGGTTTGTTGTGGTTTGATGTGTGTTTGTTGTGTGTTTGTTGTGTGTTTGTTGTGGTTTGATGTGTGTTTGTTGTGTGTTTGTTGTGTGTTTGTTGTGTGTTTGTTGCATGTTTGTTGTTTGTTGTGGTTTGTTGTGTGTTTGTTGTGGTTTGTTGTGTGTTTGTTGTGTGTTTGTTGTGTTTGTTGTGGTTTGTTGTGTGTTTGTTGTGTGTTTGTTGTGTGTTTGTTGTGTTTGTTGTGGTTTGTTGTGTATTTGTTGTGTGTTTGTTGTGTGTTTGTTGTGTGTTTGTTGTGTGTTTGTTGTGTGCTTGTTGTGTGTTTGTTGTGTGCTTGTTGTGTGTTTGTTGTGGTTTGTTGTGTGTTTGTTGTGTGTTTGTTGTATGTTGTGTGTTTGTTGTGTGTTTGTTGTGTGTTTGTTGTGTTTTTCTTGTGGTTTGTTGTGTGTTTGTTGTGGTTTGTTGTGTTTGTTGTGTGTTTGTTGTTGTTTGTGTGTTTGTTGTGTGTTTGTTGTGTGTTTGTTGTGTGTTTGTTGTGTGTTTGTTGTGGTTTGTTGTGTGTTTGTTGTGTGTTTGTTGTGTGTTTGTTGTGGTTTGTTGTGTGTTTGTTGTGTGTTTGTTGTGGTTTGTTGTGTGTTTGTTGTGTGTTTGTTGTGTGTTTGTTGTGGTTTGTTGTGTATTTGTTGTGGTTTGTTGTGTGTTTGTTGTGTGTTTGTTGTGGTTTGTTGTGTGTTTGTTGTGTGTTTGTTGTGGTTTGTTGTGTGTTTGTTGTGTGTTTGTGGTTGTTTGTGTGTTTGTTGTGTGTTTGTTGTGTGTTTGTTGTGTGTTTGTTGTGTGTTTGTTGTGGTTTGTTGTGTGTTTGTTGTGGTTTGTTGTGTTTGTTGTGTGTTTGTTGTTGTTTGTGTGTTTGTTGTGTGTTTGTTGTGTGTTTGTTGTGTGTTTGTTGTGGTTTGTTGTGGTTTGTTGTGTTTGTTGTGTGTTTGTTGTTGTTTGTGTGTTTGTTGTGTGTTTGTTGTGTGTTTGTTGTGTGTTTGTTGTGTGTTTGTTGTGGTTTGTTGTGTGTTTGTTGTGTGTTTGTTGTGTGTTTGTTGCGTGTTTGTTGTGTGTTTGTTGTGTGTTTGTTGTGGTTTGTTGTGTTTGTTGTGTGTTTGTTGTTGTTTGTATGTTTGTTGTGTGTTTGTTGTGTGTTTGTTGTGTGTTTGTTGTGGTTTTTTGTGTGTTTGTTGTGTGTTTGTTGTGTTTGTTGTGGTTTGTTGTGTTTGTTGTGGTTTGTTGTGTTTGTTGTGTGTTTGTTGTGTGTTTGTTGTGGTTTGTTGTGTTTGTTGTGGTTTGTTGTGTGTTTGTTGTGTGTTTGTTGTGTTTGTTGTGGTTTGTTGTGTGTTTGTTGTGGTTTGTTGTGTATATAATGTGTGGGGTGACTGAGCAGTGGTCAGTCACGAGTCAGTGGTGGTCAGTCACGAGTCAGTGGTGGTCAGTCACGAGTCAGTGGTGGTGGTCAGTCACAGGTCAGTGGTGCTGGTCAGTCACGAGTCAGTGGTGGTCAGTCACGAGTCAGTGGTGGTGGTCAGTCACGAGTCAGTGGTGGTGGTCAGTCACGAGTCAGTGGTGGTGGTCAGACACGAGTCAGTGGTGGTAGTCAGTCACGAGTCAGTGGTGGTGGCCAGTCACGAGTCAGTGGTGGTGGTCAGTCACGAGTCAGTGGTGGTGGTCAGACACGAGTCAGTGGTGGTGGTCAGTCACGAGTCAGTGGTGGTGGTCAGTCACGAGTCAGTGGTGGTGGTCAGTCACGAGTCAGTGGTGGTGGTCAGACACGAGTCAGTGGTGGTGGTCAGTCACGAGTCAGTGGTGGTGGTCAGACACGAGTCAGTGGTGGTGGTCAGTCACGAGTCAGTGGTGGTGGTCAGACACGAGTCAGTGGTGGTGGTCAGTCACGAGTCAGTGGTGGTGGCCAGTCACGAGTCAGTGGTGGTGGTCAGTCACGAGTCAGTGGTGGTGGTCAGACACGAGTCAGTGGTGGTGGCCAGTCACGAGTCAGTGGTGGTGGTCAGTCACGAGTCAGTGGTGGTGGTCAGTCACGAGTCAGTGGTGGTGGCCAGTCACGAGTCAGTGGTGGTGGTCAGTCACGAGTCAGTGGTGGTGGTCAGTCACGAGTCAGTGGTGGTGGCCAGTCACGAGTCAGTGGTGGTGGCCAGTCACGAGTCAGTGGTGGTGGTCAGTCACGAGTCAGTGGTGGTGGCCAGTCACGAGTCAGTGGTGGTGGTCAGTCACGAGTCAGTGGTGGTGGCCAGTCACGAGTCAGTGGTGGTGGTCAGACACGAGTCAGTGGTGGTGGCCAGTCACGAGTCAGTGGTGGTGGTCAGACACGAGTCAGTGGTGGTGGCCAGTCACGAGTCAGTGGTGGTGGTCAGACACGAGTCAGTGGTGGTGGCCAGTCACGAGTCAGTGGTGGTGGTCAGTCACGAGTCAGTGGTGGTGGTCAGTCACGAGTCAGTGGTGGTGGTCAGTCACGAGTCAGTGGTGGTGGTCAGTCACGAGTCAGTGGTGGTGGTCAGTCACGAGTCAGTGGTGGTGGTCAGTCACGAGTCAGTGGTGGTGGTCAGACACGAGTCAGTGGTGGTGGTCAGTCACGAGTCAGTGGTGGTAGTCAGACAAGAGTCAGTGGTGGTGGTCAGTCACGAGTCAGTGGTGGTGGTCAGTCACGAGTCAGTGGTGGTGGTCAGACACGAGTCAGTGGTGGTGGTCAGTCACGAGTCAGTGGTGGTGGTCAGTCACGAGTCAGTGGTGGTAGTCAGACAAGAGTCGGTGGGAGTCAGACAAGAGTCGGTGGGAGTCAGACAAGAGTCAGTGGTGGTGGTCAGTCACGAGTCAGTGGTGGTGGTCAGTCACGAGTCAGTGGTGGTAGTCAGACAAGAGTCAGTGGTGGTGGTCAGTCACGAGTCAGTGGTGGTGGTCAGTCACGAGTCAGTGGTGGTGGTCAGTCACGAGTCAGTGGTGGGAGTCAGACAAGAGTCAGTGGTGGTGGTCAGTCACGAGTCAGTGGTGGTGGTCAGTCACGAGTCAGTGGTGGGAGTCAGACAAGAGTCAGTGGTGGTGGTCAGTCACGAGTCAGTGGTGGTGGTCAGTCACGAGTCAGTGGTGGGAGTCAGACAAGAGTCAGTGGTGGTGGTCAGTCACGAGTCAGTGGTGGTGGTCAGTCACGAGTCAGTGGTGGGAGTCAGACAAGAGTCAGTGGTGGTGGTCAGTCACGAGTCAGTGGTGGGAGTCAGACAAGAGTCAGTGGTGGTGGTCAGTCACGAGTCAGTGGTGGTGGTCAGTCACGAGTCAGTGGTGGTGGTCAGTCACGAGTCAGTGGTGGTGGTCAGTCACGAGTCAGTGGTGGTGGTCAGTCACGAGTCAGTGGTGCGAGTCAGACAAGAGTCAGTGGTCAGCAGAAACAATATTTTGGTATACTTAGCGATGTGTTGCAGCTTCCTCGTGAGATGTACTCCAGAAATCCTCGATAATGGCAGGTAGATTTTACTTCCAATTACTGGATTCTCTCTCTCTCTCTCTCTCTCTCTCTCTCTCTCTCTCTCTCTCTCTCTCTCTCTCTCTCTCTTACACAAACACACACACACACACGCCATACAAAACCACTTTCTTGCTTGTTGTCTTAACCACTCAGAAGCATGATTAGTCATTGCCTTCTAGAGTGAGTCGACCATCCTAGTATGGGGTGGCTGCCTAGTGCTGCGGCAGTCTGACGTATCAGATGAAAGGTGGTTGGCCTGGGCGAGGTTATCTTGCTTCTAGGACCTCAGGTTAAGTTGAAAATGGTATAAAAACACCGACAAGTTGAAAATAAATATGTAATTAGTCCATCAACCTGAGAGACTGATTACATTATCTTCATTACACTACTATACCTGCTGCCTCTGTATTTGATTGAAGAAGCCTACTGCAGAGGCGAAACGTTTCAACAAAAAATATACCTTCTGTTGTACATGTCTTAATCTTCACTTCAGGTTAAGCAAACTCTCTCGTGCCCCTGGCTGGCTAACACCAAATCTAATTCGTCTCTCTGCAGGTTTTTGCAGCGTATGTGTTTTCATTCTCTCCAAAACTCTCTCTCTCTCTACTATTACTGTAACTTAACCCTGAATTATACAGAGTTGTATATACGTTCCGCTGCTAGAATGTATTTTAAAGCCTAAACTAGTCTGTTTGTTGTTGATTGTCTGCACGTTGGAAGCTCGCTCTTATCAGACCCTCTGACAGGTAATTGCTTTCTAGAGAGTATATTTTAATCCTTGTTTTGGGGATTATAGTATTCTTAGCTGGTGGTGAACAGGTCACAGGGTGTCTTAATGACCCTTGGTTTAACCAATAGACTTTTAAACGCAGTTAAGCAACCAACAAAACATGTAAGTTTTTTCATCCCTTGTCTCTGTATATGTCATAAAATAAACGACCATGTGAAATACTGTTTATTTTTTAAATTCCTCCACTGGATCGACTCAATTCTCTCTCTCTCTCTCTCTCTCTCTCTCTCTCATCCCCCTTCCCTCACATCATCATTCTTCCAGCCCCTTCCTTTCCTCATTTCTCTCTCTCTCTCCCTCTCTCCCCTCGGTGGAGATTATTACAGAATCTATTTCTGTGTATATTTTGTACTACAAGTATGTGTGTTTGCCAGATAGACATTAATATGAATCAATGTACGTACAATAATATAGTGCAATTACGTAAGAAAGTAACGTAATGAATGTTATGTAGTGTAATTAAATAACTGTAAGGTTTCGGTGGACGAAATGTCGCCGTAACGAATAGACAAAGAAAACTGAACTTTTCGCTGTAAAATCCAGAGTAGGAAACAGGCCAATGACAGATTAGCACTCTTAACAACTTGAAATTATGCGTTATTGACCCTACGCACCTCCATTAAGGTGTGTTTTTACAGCACTTTACTGTCTGTGATTATTGTAATAATTCTGAGATATAAGGCGGGGATGGATGGATGGATGTGTTTGTGTGTAATCTGGCAGTAGTTCCCAGTCAAGTCCCAGCCATCGTAGCACTGCTGAGTACCGTAGAATCAGTAATACACAGCAGGAGCCAGAATCTGAGCTGACTAGCAGTCACAGCTCACCAACCTTCTCTACAATAGTTCTTCGCGTCCACAAAACGCGCCTACCTACTTCCCTAGGTAAGCCGAGCAATTCTCTGTATAACAGTAGCGTCATAGTTCTATATAGGAGAGAGAACCTACCTGGGAAAGATGCAGGTTGCGCCCTTACCTTCCCCATGGGAGGGAAATGAGTTGTGTTCATCTTCACTACGTATTTTTAAGTATATGATGATAGAGTCCATTTAGCAAATGAGTTCTGGTGAACAACAAATTAGTCTCCAGGACTTAGAGAAAAATCCGCTGATTAATTGAATAATTCCTGCGAGGGATGTTTTCAGGCTCGTGGAAGGACATTTGTGATTGAGGCCGAGAAGTGATGTGGGACCATCGGTGGGACCATCTGTGGGACCATCGGTGGGACCATCTATGGGCCCATTTAGGGCGACAAACGAAGTGGAACTATCGGTGGGACCATCTGTGGGACCGTCTATGAGACCTGTGGGACTATCTGTGCGACCATTTAGGGGACCTAAGAGACCATCTGTAGGACCTGTGGGACCATCTATCGGTCCATCTATAGAGATAAACGGTATAAAATACCGACACAGTGAAAAAAAAGGAGAAAAGCATGCAGTATAATGCGATCCCATATTGACAACATTTAGCCCACACAAACAGATTTGTTTGTGACTCCACACAGCTCACTGTGTGGGCGAAACCTTGTCAACAAAGGCTCGCATTATTCCACACTTGTCTTTTTTTATCCATTGAACCATCAGCTTTTGTTGAAGATAAGTGCGCTAATACCCGTTCTCGACGGGTATTGTGCCCCTGAATTATTACCCAGTTAATACCCTGACGGGATAAATCCCCCACGCCCTGTCTCTCTGAACATAAAAAATTGTCCGAAGTCTTCAATATTATATTTTTTTATGGTTAACGGACGGAGGATCGTGTTTCCACTCGTCTTTGTGGCCCCAGATTACTGTTAAATTAATTGAGAAGCGCTAAATCCCTAGGGTTCCGTCCTGCGCGTGAGGAGTAAGAGGCATTGACACTCAGTGAACCATACGGTATTAGAGCTTCAAAAAGAAAATTCTCCTAACCTAGTCATATATACCTTTGATGAGTTCCGAGAGTCTTTCTACTCCTGGAGCCCGGCCATAGGCCAGGCTCGTCTGGTGTTGTACATGTATGGTACACAATACCGACAATATGAAGAATTAGACACATGTACAACGTCTGGGTATATTTACTGTAGACGTTTCGCCCTCCAGTGGCTTTATTCATACAAATTCAAGGATATAACTGGAAAACAGTAGAACTATATACAAAAAATTATTAACATAGACACGAAAATGTCTCTCAGACAAGTAGCTTATAAGGAAAAGTGGCAGACTGCCCCAGAGGCCTGAGGAATGAGCCTGGCCCATGATGCTGTTTCTCCAAGTAGCGTCGTACGCTTTTTCAAGATTTAAAAAGAGCTGAGGGACTCATTACCTCATTTTTTAGTACATAGTTCTACTGTTTTCCAATTATGTCCTTGAATTTGTATTGATAAAGTCACTGGATGGCGAAACGTCTACAATAAAGATATCCAGATGTTGCACATGTGTCTAATTTTTTATCACACTCACCTTTTGTCTTCCTTCATTCTATCTCATACTTCATTCTGACTCACGAAGTCGCAATAACACGGCTGAGTTTTAGGAGTCACTTGCCGCGAGTTCAAGCCTCGCCCGTCCTGTGATTTCTTTTTCTAATGACATTCTCAAAATTTTATTATTATTATTATTATTATTATTATTATTATTGAAACTAAGCGCTAAACCCACAAGGGTCATGCAGCAAGACATAAATTCTCAAAAATGGATAAAAAAAGGTCGTCTCTTGGTGGTGTTGGGGATTTATGGTGGTGGTCGAAGGAGCGCTGTATGTATGGAAAAAGACACTTATGTACGGTTCAGGACATTTATTAAAGAAAATGTACATAAGAGCCTTTTTCCACACCTTGTCGGTATCACCATACCTTTTCTCTACCTGGATTACCTGGTCTCAGACCTCATAACCTGCTACCTCGGCCTGGTACGGGACCTGAATTGGTACTCTGTGGAGCAGGTGTGGTGGTTCCCGCCACTCATCCCAGGTACACTTGGCTCCTGGGTCCTCGTAAGCTTAGCCTCACATTTGACCTTCCTGAGCCATGCCTCGGGAATTCTGCTTCTCGTCCGGAGTGTGCTGAAGGTGGTGAGTCCTTACGCAAGGCTCTTAAAGCTGAAGGGTGCCGCTGTTTCTTCAATCTTCCCAACTGTCTCGGCATATCTTATAGCTGTAGGAGGAACAGCATGGAGTATCGCTAAACTTTTGGTGATGCCCCATGCTGCCCCACGGCCCAAACAGGTGTGCAGGATATGGAGGACGTGGCTGATACTGGTGAGCAGCACGTGGCCAACTCAGGTGTAAACGAGGTGCGTGTCCTGGGTCAGCTACAAAGAAGAAAGTGATATGTGATGTCTTCTCGCCTTCGCTGAGGTCAGTTCAGACATAGCCTAAGCACATAACCTCTCTGAGAGAAGCGTAAATTCATGTCTGAAAACGGTGTATAATATTTGCTCAGATTAGTTTACAATGATTTCACGCTGAGGCCCAAGTGGCCGACACAGGTGTTGTGAGGACTCAAGTGGCCGACACAGATGTTGTGAGGACCCAAGTGGTCTGAGGTCGCAACGTTGGTATTTTAGTTTTTTTTTACGTACATTTCTTTCCCTGCCCATAAACTTATCCAGTCAACTTTTTTTTTTGTATTAGCCTATTGTATTAGGTTCCAGTATACATTAAGTAGTATCACGAGGTAGTTAACCGGCAGTGTTAGTAGTGCTACGTAGCAGTATTTGTGAGCTAAACGGCCTGAACAGTGAATTAAGTTCGCCAGTGAGTTAAGAATGAAAAACTACCATCCATTGTGGTGTATCGGGACTTTGCCAACACAATACGAAGTCTTGTGGTTAGTTCTCAATTGCATTCCTTCTTGTATTGGAATTCTTTAACCTTCTGTGGCCCGCTGCCTCGGATATTCTTCCAGCCTGACCTTCCCTGGAAGAGATGAAACGAGAAGAACTAGAGACGTCTCTTGCTAAAACTTTTTCCCACTTGTGATTATACAGGAGTTTAGTGAAGTTACTCTTCGTTCGTGTCTGGGACATCTTTTGTGCCTCGGTGTTGACATTTAGCAAGTCATGACGAAGCTGAACTGAGCGAAACGTTGCCAAATTGAAGAGTTGCTCTGAAACTCAAAAAAAAAATCTTGAACTTCACCTCTTACGAAGAAAATAAACAGGTCGTAATCAGTCAAAACAAGAAAGAAATGAAAAAGAAAGGGGGAAGAAAAGATGAAATATAAGCTACACCAAACGCTGCTCATACGAACTGTAGTTTAATGCAAATTTCTAAAACACTTAATTTTTTCAGCATAAATTACACGTTTGACACTTGTCTGCTGGATATAAAATTGTTAAACATTTACATTTAACTTCGTTACGATATTCAAGGTACAAACACGAAAGATACAAAAAAAACGTACTTGTATTAACCAAGTAAATACAGAAACGTCGAAAGGTCGTAATTATCTTGCATTGTGCTACACGAAGGGTCGAGCCTAATAATAATAATAATAATCTTACGCAGCCTGACTTAGAGAAATAAACGAACGCTTACGTTTGTTTCTGCTCGATCTAAACATCTACAGAAAATATTTATTTGTTATTCTTGATTATGTTAGCATAAATTAATCTATATTAACGTATAACTGTCATTAATGAAATCGTATAAACAGGCGGCTTACGTCTGGCAGTGCGTGACATACCATAGTCCCTTACAGCGTTGATATTCACAAACCCAGAGTTGAAGTTCGAGGATTTATTGCAATATCACTTGTCTACCAACTAATAAAGTAGTCGAAGGGGGTAAAGGAGCGATATTTTATTGACAGAAGCGATATTTTATTAACAGGAGACAGCAGTGGTTCAGGAAAGCCTAGAACACCCCAAAAAAGAATTTGGAGCTCGTGTGGAGAGCTTTGAGCGGCTCTGGGAGCCAGAATTCATTTGAGATTCTAAAATGGATAATGAGAATCTGAAGGTGGAGGAGAGTCTGGGGAGTATTTTAAGAGTTTAAAAGAATTTTGAAGGGTTCAAACTGATCTTGGAGGTAAGACAGATGTCTAGAGATGCGGAGGATAGTCAGGAAATATATTTGAGAGACGGAAGAGTTTAAGAACCCTGAAAAGGGTTTGAGAGATTGGAAGAATTTAGAAAAAAAAGTTAAAAATAGGGAAGGGTCTGTGGAAGGGCACAGAGGAGGCTGGAATGATTCAAGAAACTGAATGGATTCAGTGGAAACGAGATCACATAAGCACCACTATCACACACACACACACTCTCTCTCTCTCTCTCTCTCTCTCTCTCTCTCTCTCTCTCTCTCTCTCTCTCTCTCTCTCTCTCTCTCTCTCTCTCCGTCACAATACATTTAACCAAAACCGGAGAGAAACCAACTCTTCTTTTTTCCCACGTAAAAGAAAATCCATCTGGGCAGAAGAGAGTAATTCTGAGGAATGTGTAGCAATTGTAACTAAGTGGACGAATGATCTGGACATTTACCTGCACTGCAGGTTCTGACGATGCACTTTATAACATGAGGGGAAGGGGGGAGCTTTTTCTCCCCCTTGATGCATTTCCCTCGCTCCCCTTTACCCCTGAGTTCCCCTTTTTATCGCGTCGAAGCGTTTAAATATAAACACTGTTTTTATGTGGGACGGCAGCCTTGCTGCCTTTCACCTGGGTAAGTAATGATATACCAGCCACCTCCTCCACCTCCCCTTCCTCCTCCTCCTCCTCCTCCTCCTCCTCCTCCTCCTCCTCCTCCTCCTCCTCCTCCTCCTCCTCCTCCTCCTCCTCTTCCTCCTCCTCCACCTCTTCCTCCACCTCTTCGTCCTCCTTCTCCACAATCCACCTCCACCACCACCTCCTTGTCCACCTACTCCTATTTCTCAGTATCATGTGTCCTCTATATCCTTTGCTTTCTTCTTTTTATTCTACTCTATGCCTCTCATCCTCTATGCCTCTCGTCCTCTATGCCTCTCGTCCTCTATGCCTCTCGTCCTCTATGCCTCTCGTCCTCTATGCCTCTCATCCTCTATGCTCCTCCTCAACCTCCTTCTCCTCTTCTCCTACCTGCTCCGTCCCGCTTCTCCATCTTCTTCCTCCTGCTCCTTCTGTCTCCCACCTCTCAGCCTCCTTGAATACAAACGTTTAGTAAGGACTCTTACAGAGTATCTTGAGCAGCAGGACTGGAGTCTGTGTGGGTGTCTTGGTTTACCTTGGATTCTTTTATGTGACACGTCTAGCTTCCTTTGTGTTGTTAATATTGAGTTGTGTGTGTGTGTGTGTGTATGTGTGTGTGTGTGTGTGTGTGTGTGTGTGTGTGTGTGTGTGTGTGTGTGTGTATGTAGTGGAGAAGTTCAGTTCCTCTCGGTTTTCTTTGATGTGCATCTTCTCTGATTATATTCTCTTGTATTATATCTTTGTCAATGTCTTTTGAACCTCTCTCTCTCTTTCTTTCTCTCTCTCTCTCTCTCTCTCTCTCTCTCTCTCTCTCTCTCTCTCTCTCTCTCTCTCTCTCTCTCTCTCTCTCTCTCTCTCTCTCTCTGTCTCTCTCCCTCTATGTTTTTACAGAGGTTAAGAGTTACACCCTTTATTTACAAGCTCAGAACTGCTATCTGCATCTGTATAGTGAAATGTTTTTTACACAATTTAAGCTTTTTTTTTACCCTTCGTGGAGTTTTGTTGAGTAATCAGTAGATGGTGACACTTGGATGATGATTAGACAAAAACACGGTAATTCACTCTTCGAACGATGCTGTGAGCGAAACGTTGTTCAACAAAATACTTTCGTTTCGTTACTGACAGTTGCAGTTACAACATGCGTTAACAAAAGCTGAAAATTGCTAAACGTCTCTTTCTCTGTTCAATAAAAAAAAAGCGTAATTAACTTTCTCTAATGAGAATACAGGAAACCGGAAGTTACGTCTCGACGAGAGATAACATCATGGATGCTGTGCTCTGAGGTAACAGACAAGACAATCGCAAGCGAGCGATCACACAACACGCTAAACAAGCCTTACATATCCTCCCTTTCCCTGAGTTTTTCCAGTCCTACTTACAGCAACATTACATTGCTCCTGACGAGGCACTAGTTGCCATGTGAGAGGCCTAGAGCTAGTTCTTTTTATGTTCCTGAGGCTTGTTTTGCAATATGCATATATATATATATATATATATATATATATATATATATATATATATATATATATATATATATATATATATATATATATATATATATATATATATAATATATATATATATTATATATGCGGAATGTATATTTCAAAGTTATATAGCTGAAGTGGCTGCTGTCCTCCAAGAGTTGGTACAGTCCTTGTGAGGCGTCCAGCCAAACTTGTTGGCAACTTCTGCCTTAGGTTTGTCTTTGTGGGCGTCAGTGTCTCGGCCTCCAGCACTGTGTCTTGGCCTCCAACATTGTGTCTTGGCCTCCAGCAGTGTGTCTTGGCCTGCATCACTGTGTCTTAGCCTTCATTATTGTGTCTTGGCCTCCAGCACTGTGTCTTGGCCTCCAGCATTGCGTCTTGGCCTCCAGCACTGTGTCTTGGCCTCCAGCATTGCGTCTTGGCCTCCAGCACTGGGTCTTGGCCTCCAACATTGTGTCTTGGTCTCCAGCAGTGTATCTTGGTCTCCAGCACTGTGTCTTGGCCTCCAGCATTGCGTCTTGGCCTCCAGCAGTGTGTCTTGGCCTCCAGCATTGTGTCTTGGCCTCCAGCATTGTGTCTTGGCCTCCAGCACTGTGTCTTGGCCTCCAGCACTGTTTCTTGGCCTCCAGCACTGTGTCTTGGCCTCCAGCATTGTGTCTTGGCCTCCAGCACTGCGTCTTGGCCTCCAGCACTGTGTCTTGGCATCCAGCATTGTGTCTTGGCATCCAGCATTGTGTCTTGGTTTCCAGCAGTGTATCTTGGCATCCAGCATTGGTCCTGGCCTCCAGCACTCTGTCTTGGCCTCCAGCACTCTGCTTTGGCCTCCAGCACTCTGTCTGGGCTTCCAGCACTGTGTCTTGGCCTCCAGCATTGTGTCTTGGCTTCCAGCACTGTGTCTTGGCCTCCAGCATTGTGTCTTGGCATCCAGTACTGTGTCTTGGCCTCCAGCATTGTGTCTTGGCATCCAACAGTGTATCTTGGCATCCAGCATTGTGTTTTGGCCTCCAGCAGTATATTTTGGCCTCTAGCATTGTGTCTTGGCCTCCAGCATTGTGTCTTGGCCTCTAGCATTGTGTCTTGGCCTCCAGCATTGTGTCTTGGCCTCCAGCATTGTGTCTTGGCCTCCAGCATTGTGTATTGGCCTCCAGCATTGTGTCTTGGCCTCCAACAGTGTATCTTGGCCTCTAGCTCTAGCATTGTGTCTTGGCCTCCAGCATTGTGTCTTGGCCTCCAGCACTGGGTCTTGGCCTCCAGCATTGTGTCTTGGCCTCCAGCATTGTGTCTTGGCCTCCAGCATTGTGTCTTGGCCTCCAGCATTGTGTCTTGTCCTCCAGCGCTGTCTCAATTTGATGAAAGGGATATGGGTGTATCACTGTGATTGTGTGGTTAGGTTGGTCAGCCTAGTTTTCTCACCATTACCTCTGGCACTGGGGGGGGGGATGCGACCCCTCTGATTTAGACGCCGGGATGATTCGCCTAATGACGTGCAGATTTTGATTTCCATAATTCCATTATTCCATAATGGAATTATGTTAAGCGCTAAACACATGCGGGTAATTCGGCGGAAGTGTGAAGCTCTATCCTCCGTCTGCCAAGCGCGAGACAGGCGCCCTTCCTGTTTGTACTCGCTTGTGTTTGTGTTGTCGACGGTGGCCAAGATGTTTGTCAACAATACTCGGCCTTGTATTCTCCTAACGCTTGAGTTGACTTCCCTTTGAGATAAAACATTTTTTGAACTGTATCTTGCAAGTGTTTAACTTGTCGCTGGTTACCTGTGCTGAGGTCACAGTGCATTGTTGGGGACACACTCGGCGGCTGAAATCACACTGGACTAAGAGACTGAAAATCTTTTCTCAGGGCTGAGGGGCTGATCATTTCAAATTGCCTTTGCACTTCTGTTGTTTCCAGTATTTCAATCACCTCTGTATTCACTTGATAAAGCCTTCCGTGCAGGAGAAACGTTTCGTCAGTAAAGGTGCCTAAGTGTTGCACCAGCGTCACACTCAACTTGTGGGTATCGTATTTTATTTATATTGTGTTCGCTCTACTCCTCTAATACATGTTCTTAGCCTTGATATCTCTCATTTCGTTTCCCTGATATCCTCAGTTAACTCACCCACAGGGTATGACTTAGGTCGACTCATTCCACGAGACTCGAAGGAAGAAAAAATCACTTATTAAGAGACAGCACAATCTTATACTGGCTCTGGGTTGGTTGTAGTTAGTGAGGACTGATTGCCTGGCTGCTCCAAAACTGTCTTCGAAGAGCGACCACAACTTTCTGCAGAGGTACACAGTACAATAGTTCCCACTGTCATCTCCAGTGTGTGACTTGGAGGCGAGGATATAGGGGAGAGAGGGATTAGAAAGGTTCACTTATAGAACGACTTTGGATTCCTGGATGGTCCCCCTTTGGCTGTACTGGTGGTTCTCACGGTGCCGTCTCAGCAATTACACTCTCAGGAGGATATACGCAGCAGTAAAAGTGAAACAGAAAAGCCTGATACACAAGCCTGTTAGTTGACCGAGTAACGTCCACACCGCTCTGGTGTCTCCTCCGGTGCTAGTCTACAGCAATTATATTTTCTTTTGTCTTTGATTTTTGCCTCAGACAAAAAATATTTCATACTTATGCAAAGTTATTGATATTTTCGTCTTGTATTTCTAATATTTACAATTATATTTTTTTACCATTACTGTGGACTTGTGGACTTTTCTTGGGGACTTTTCTCTCTCTTTTCCTCCAGCACTGTCTCGCCCTCCAACACTTCGCCTTGACCTCCAACAGAGGGGAAAAATCTCTTAGGGGAAGAAGAGGAACGTGTATTCTCTTAATGGCTGTGGGAGTAATAGCTGGTGCAGTCAGCCTTCAGGCCAGAGTGAAGTTCAAGAATTTACAGCATAGTGTGTTGTAATAACATATAATTCTTTGTGTTTTTATTGAGTCTACCAAGCTTCCAGAGGCTGGTCTTTGGTGCTGGTGATGGGTTCTTCGTCAAAGGCAGTGGAGTTATCTTTCATGGGAGGGGGATCATCCTTTATGGGGGAATCATCTATTATGGGGATCATTTTTTTATGGGGGATTATCCTTTATGGAAAAATTATCTTTTATAAGGGATTATCTTCCGAGGGGATTATCTTTTATAGGAAAATCATCTTCTATGGGGGTTATCCTTTATGAGGGGTAATCATCTCTTAAATGGGATTATATTTTATGGGGGAATTATCTTTTATGGGGATTATCGTTTATGGGGAATAATCTTTCATGGGGAGTCATCTCTTATGAGGAAAAGGTGTCATATTTTATAGAGGGATTTTATGGGGAATGACCTTTTATGGGGAATCATCTTTTATGTGGAATCACCTTTTATGGGGAATCACCTTTTATGGGGAATCACCTTTTATGGGGAATTACCTTTTATGGGGAATTACCTTTCATGGGAAATTACCTTTTATGGGGAATCACCTTTTATGGGGAATTACCTTTTATGGGGAATTACCTTTTATGGGGAATTACCTTTTATGGGGAATTACCTTTTATGGGGAATTACCTTTTATGGGGAATTACCTTTTATGGGGAATTACCTTTTATGGGGAATTACCTTTTATGGGGAATTACCTTTTATGGGGAATTACCTTTTATGTCGAATTACCTTTTATGGAGAATTACCTTTTATGGGGAATTACCTTTTATGGGGAATTACCTTTTATGGGGAATTACCTTTTATGGGGAATTACCTTTTATGGGGAATTACCTTTTATGGGGAATTACCTTTTATGGGGAATTACCTTTTATGGGGAATTACCTTTTATGGGGAATTACCTTTTATGGGGAATTACCTTTTATGGGGAATCACCTTTTATGGGGAATCACCTTTTATGGGGAATCACCTTTCATGGGGAATTACCTTTTATGGGGAATTACCTTTTATGGGGAATTACCTTTTATGGGGAATTACCTTTTATGGGGAATTACCTTTTATGGGGAATCACCTTTTATGGGGAATTACCTTTTATGGGGAATTACCTTTTATGGGGAATTACCTTTTATGGGGAATTACCTTTTATGGGGAATCACCTTTTATGGGGAATTACCTTTTATGGGGAATTACCTTTTATGGGGAATTACCTTTTATGGGGAATTACCTTTTATGGGGAATTACATTTTATGGGGAATTACCTTTTATGGGGAATTACCTTTTATGGGGAATTACCTTTTATGGGGAATTACCTTTTATGGGGAATTACCTTTTATGGGGTGATGCGACCCGAGAATCAGTTTCCCAGGTGCTATAAAAACCTCCGTTCTTAATGCTGACAATTTATGATTTAATTAATTTGCTTTATTTATTATTTTTCCTTTATCCTTCAGTATAAAAGTTATTCCTCCGAGGCATTGTTTTGTCTGTAATAATTTTCGATACAATGTATGTTTGTACAAATAACAGAATTTTCGTAATGTCGTACAGAAAACATAAGTTATTCTCATTTTTATCCCTCAGGGGATCCTTGATATCGATAAGAGGGGCTCTTGATCCAGGGAATTGAAGCTGAACACCCCTTCACTGGATTCAACTTGATTACTTCCCATCATTTCCCACGAACGTAAAATTATCTGTAGTCATGTATCTTCTACCAACTTCAAGTTAGATTGTTTTTCCTATCCTCCCACCCAAAAAAAAATTATACTGCTTTTATATTCTGTTTGAACAGCCAAGTATCTTCTGTTGTTTTATTTGTTTAAGATAATGAGTTTTCCTTGCGGTATCTTGTTTGGAATTAAGCGCTTGCAAAGCGCTATCTTAACTGTGTACATTCTGAAGGTGATCCCTGGGGTTATATTGTGGTGGTCTGCCCAAGACAACACCTGCTGGTGTGTGTGTGCGTGTTGTCTTTGTCTCGCAATTGTGTGATCTGCTGCGTGATGTTGTTGTCTTAGTCTGTTAATAATTCCCTGTGAGATCTGATGGGTTAGGCTCCTGACTGTGTGATCTGATGGGCGTGAGGTTCTTGATTTTGTGATCTGATGGGTATGAGGTTCTTGACTGTGTTTTGCTGGGTGTTAGAATTCTAATGATTGTGGGATCTGCTGGGTGTTAGGATTCTAATGATTGTGGGATCTGCTGGGTGTTAGGATTCTAATGATTGTGGGATCTGCTGGGTGTTAGGATTCTAATGATTGTGGGATCTGCTGGGTGTTAGGATTCTAATGATTGTGGGATCTGCTGGGTGTTAGGATTCTAATGATTGTGGGATCTGCTGGGTGTTAGGATTCTAATGATTGTGGGATCTGCTGAGTGTTAGGATTCTAATGATTGTGGGATCTGCTGGGTGTTAGGATTCTAATGATTGTGTGATCTGCTGGGTGTTAGGATTCTAATGATTGTGGGATCTGCTGGGTGTTAGGATTCTAATGATTGTGGGATCTGCTGGGTGTTAGGATTCTAATGATTGTGGGATCTGCTGGGTGTTAGGATTCTAATGATTATGTGATCTGCTGGGTGTTAGGATTCTAATGATTGTGTGATCTGCTGGGTGTTAGGATTCTAATGATTGTGTGATCTGCTGGGTGTTAGGATTCTAATGATTGTGGGATCTGCTGGGTGTTAGGATTCTAATGACTGTGGGATCTGCTGGGTGTTAGGATTCTAATGATTGTGGGATCTGCTGGGTGTTAGGATTCTAATGATTGTGTGATCTGCTGGGTGTTAGGATTCTAATGATTGTGGGATCTGCTGGGTGTTAGGATTCTAATGATTGTGTGATCTGCTGGGTGTTAGGATTCTAATGATTGTGGGATCTGCTGGGTGTTAGGATTCTAATGATTGTGTGATCTGCTGGGTGTTAGGATTCTAATGATTGTGGGATCTGCTGGGTGTTAGGATCCTAATGATTGTGTGATCTGCTGGGTGTTAGGATTCTAATGATTGTGGGATCTGCTGGGGGTTAGAATTCTAATGATTGTGTGATCTGCTGGGTGTTAGGATTCTAATGATTGTGTGATCTGCTGGGTGTTAGGATTCTAATGATTGTGTGATCTGCTGGGCGTTAGGATTCTAATGATTGTGGGATCTGATGGGTGTTAGGATTCTAATGATTGTGTGATCTGCTGGGCGTTAGGATTCTAATGATTGTGTGATCTGCTGGGTGTTAGGATTCTAATGATTGTGGGATCTGCTGGGTGTTAGGATTCTAATGATTGTGTGATCTGCTGGGTGTTAGGATCCTAATGATTGTGTGATCTGTTGGTTGTTAGGATTCTAATGATAGTGGGATCTGCTGGGTGTTAGGATTCTAATGATTGTGTGATCTGCTGGGTGTTAGGATTCTAATTATTGTGTGATCTGCTGGGTGTTAGGATTCTAATGATTGTGTGATCTGCTGGGCGTTAGGATTCTAATGATTGTGGGATCTGCTGGGTGTTAGGATTCTAATGATTGTGTGATCTGCTGGGTGTTAGGATTCTAATGATTGTGTGATCTGCTGGGCGTTAGGATTCTAATGATTGTGGGATCTGCTGGGTGTTAGGATTCTAATGATTGTGTGATCTGCTGGGCGTTAGGATTCTAATGATTGTGTGATCTGCTGGGTGTTAGGATTCTAATGATTGTGTGATCTGCTGGGCGTTAGGATTCTAATGATTGTGTGATCTGCTGGGCGTTAGGATTCTAATGATTGTGTGATCTGCTGGGTGTTAGGATTCTAATGATTGTGTGATCTGCTGGGCGTTAGGATTCTAATGATTGTGTGATCTGCTGGGCGTTAGGATTCTAATGATTGTGTGATCTGCTGGGCGTTAGGATTCTAATGATTGTGGGATCTGCTGGGTGTTGTTGTCTTAGTGTCTCAATGTCTTCGTTGACCTGCGTAAATCACCTGGATGTTTCCAGGTGACAGGTTCTTGACCCGAGGACTGCCAGTTGTTATCACATTCCTTAGCTCGAAGCTGACTAACCTCCCCCTCCTCCCAGGACCTGCATAACCCTTACGGATTTAGAGCTTCCCTATGAATATAATAATTGTTTCGGATTATGAAGCACTCGGCAGGAGATGCAACATTCCCCAGATGAAAAGCAGGGGCGCCACGAGTGCACTGGGAGACAACAGAGTAAGTGTCCGGGACCCAAGACTGTTGAATTGCCTCCCAATTGATCCCTGGCTCTCTTCACTGGACAGGCACCTAAAGTCAGTACCTGACCAACCGGGCTGTGGTTCGTATGTCAGCTTGCGTGCGGCCAGCAGTAATAGCCTGGTTGATCAACCCTGATCCACCATGAGTCTTGGTCTCAGACCGGGCCGCGGGGGCGTTGACCCCCCGAAACCCTCTCACGGTAAACTCCAGGTAAACTCTTATATACTAGGTTTCACTTGCTCCATAAGTCATCCTTGTTACCTGTCTCACCTTATTTAAATTAAGCAACACAATATTGAAAAACTAGACCCAATATAACAAGCTTTTATTGTGACAGATTATCATTCTGTGTTAAGCTTTTACCAGATCTATACAGAGCGAGACCTTGTCTCTTTTCTTTGCCCTTCTGTTGCGAGTTGCAGCATCACGGAGCTTCAGGAGCCTCGTACAGCTTTTGTACGGTCGTTAGACAGTTTTCCAATATCGGGGTAACGAGTATTTAATTGTTCTGCAAGGTGATTTATATACCGTCTTATCTAGGGTAACGTAGTGTGTGGCCTGGCGTGTGGTGTGTCCTGGCTTACTTTAACCTGGTCTGTCTTAGCCTGGTCTGGTGTGACCTGGCCTGGTTGTGTCTGATCTGTTCTCATGAGACATGGTCTGGTTGCGTCTTTGGTGTGATCTGGTTACGCTGCTCAATTGCAGGCCAGAAAATACAATATTTCCTTGTTTTTTTTCCATTTGAGTTCGTCCCCTCAGTGTGGGTTCGTTTCTTTAATTGACCAGTATTTATTACACTCTTATTTACACATCAAGATTAGGAATGGCTGCTGCTCTTCTTTGACCTCTGTGTGGGAGAAGGAAAGTATTCAATACGTGGGAGAAAGTACGTACAGTTGCTTTCTATAAAAAAAAGAGCCCAAGTGAAAGTAACTATTACCTAAACAGTACTATTAATAATACGAAAAAAGGAAGAGAGAAACAAGGATAGCATAAGATAGTATTACAGAATAATCAGTATTTATTTACATCTTGTGTCTCGAACAAGCGATACAAGGTGTAAAATAACCACGGGGTGAGTTGAATAATAGCTCTAGGCCGTTCGTGTTGCAGTCAACACATCATCAGGAGCTTGCAATGATGCAGAAAAGAGGAGGCGGGGGTCCAATCATATACGGTCACAGGAAAAGTCCTTGTTGGAGTGAGCTCCATCAGGGACGTTTCTTACGACCGTATTTGTTTGGACCTCCTCTTTTCTGCATCACTGTAAGCTCCTGATGAGTTGATTGTAACACGAAAGGCCTAGAACTATCATAGAAAGGAACAGTGAAGACGAGAGAAGAGAGAAATGGTAAGAGGAATTTAAATGATGGGAAAAATACTGTGAAGGTAGATCGAAGTGTGGGAGTAGCAGAGAGAAAGAGAGAGAGAGAGAAAGAGAGAGAGAGAGAGAGAGAGAGAGAGAGAGAAAGAGAGAGAGAAAGAGAGAGAGAGAGAGAGAGAGAGAGAGAGAGAGAGAGAGAGAGAGAGACAGAGACAGAGAGAGAGAGAGGCAGACAGACAGACAGACAGATAGAAAGAGAGGAGAGAGAAAGAGAGAAGAGAGAAAGAGAGAGAGAAAGAGAGAGAGAGAGAGAGAGAGAGAGAGAGAGAGAGACAGAGAGAGAGAGAGAGAGAGAGAGAGAGAGAGAGAGAGAGAAGGGGGATAAACGGAAGGACTGATAATGGAAAGAAAACATCTGAAGTAAAAGAGAGAGTTGGGATAAGAGGGACATAAAAACTCAAGGAATAACTCATCCTCTTATAAGAGTTTGGCTAAATCTTGAGTCTAGGAATTGGATCAATCCTCCCCTTTCCTTGGATCAATCCTCCCCTTCCTTTGGATCAATCCTCCCCTTCCCTTGGATCAATCCTCCCCTTCACTTGAATCAATCCTCCCCTTCCCTTGAATCAATCCTCCCCTTCCCTTGAATCAAGGAATTGGATCAATCCTCCCCTTCCTTGAATCTTGAATCAATCCTCCCCTTCCCTTGAATCAATCCTCCCCTTCCCTTGGATCAATCCTTCCCTTCCCTTGGATCAATCCTCCCCTTCACTTGAATCAATCCTCCCCTTCCCTTGAATCAATCCTCCCCTTCCCTTGAATCAATCCTCCCCTTCCCTTGGATCAATCCTCCCCTTCCCTTGAATCAATCCTCCCCTTCCCTTGAATCAATCCTCCCCTTGAAATCCTCCCCTTCCCTTGAATCAATCCTCCCCTTCCCTTGAATCAATCCTCCCCTTCCCTTGGATCAATCCTCCCCTTCCCTTGGATCAATCCTCCCCTTCCCTTGGATCAATCCTCCCCTTCCCTTGAATCAATCCTCCCCTTCCCTTGGATCAATCCTCCCCTTCCCTTGGATCAATCCTCCCCTTCCCTTGGATCAATCTTGACGAAAAATTTATTGAATATTGTAATAAATCCATGGAAACAGAATCCAGTTTTGTCTTCGGTGTTAAAGAGCCAAGAAATCTCCTCATTGGTTGGAATTTAGACGTGACATTACCCCTCAACGACTCTTCCTTCATTTCTTAAATCTAACCCATTTTATGGTAATGACTTGAAAATCGTGGACAATAAACTCATTTTACAGAGTGGTAATTTGTTTTTGTTTTTTAGACGTTTCGCTTGTTGAGTCCGCTTCTCCCATCAGGGTAAAACGTTTTAACGATACAAGTACAAGGATAAACGTTTCTGCACACTACGGCTGTATTTTCCACTTATCAGTTATGTGACAGTCGTCACCACTTTAAAACTGCAGCGGCGGCACAAAATAATTTAGAATTAAGGATTTTGGAGAATCAGTATATCTGTCAGTTCAAGACAAGAGATAAGTAATAATGTATTTGTGGTGGGACTGTTTACTTGGAGAGGGTTGTTAGTTTTCTGCTGAGTATTTTTTTTATGAATTAATCTGGATGAGTCGAGTGTAACGTGTGGGTAGTTCCTGTCTGGCTTCTGCATCTGTCTGGCTTCTCTACCTGCCTGGCTTCAGTATCTGCCTGGCATCTCTGCCTGCCTGGTTTCTGTACCTGCCTGGCTTCAGTGCCTGCCTGCCTCCACAAGTAGTTGATATCTGTAGCAGTAGTAGCCACCACCTGCGGTTGATATCTGCCTGCTAGGTACATGTACTACCTGTAGCTAGTACCTACCTACCTGCCACCACCTGCTGTACATGTAGTCACTACCTACCTGCCACCACCTGCACCATGAAATTCTAACAGCTGACGTACGCTTGCTGGAATGCTTGATGATATCCTTATTGTCCTGCCGAAGTCTCCCGGCTCAGCCTGACACATTTCAATACCTTGTATGAGCCCCATCCTGCTTGATGAAATATGAGAGGGAAACCTACCTAGCTTTTGTTCCCACTCTGTCATGTTTATATAGTACAGAGTAGCAGCACACTGCTGATATATCCAATTTTGTTAAAAAAATAGATAGCATGCTATGGTACGAGTTTCTTGTCTTTTATCATATGCTGTTTTTACTCGACAAGGACGTCTTTGTTTGGTTACCACGTACATATATATAATTGTGGATAATTTTATTTGCCGGATTATGTGAAACAAAATATGTAAATGAATAAATATATGTATATATTTGTTCACTTTATCCACATTTAACTTTGAGTTGCCTCAAATGACCTGTAAATCAACACCAAAATACAAAATGTCACTGCTTGCTAACACTTGCATTTGTTATAACGGGAAAGTCACCACGAGTGAGGGGGCCACATCGATACAGCGGCTGGAACAATTCACAACTAACCCAGTCCGGGGGAAAAGTTTCTAACGTTTCGATCATTCCTGAACCAGGACGGATCTAAACGTCGTGTCTTAACTTTCTTCTCCAAATTGTGGAGGAGTTGATCAATTGACTGAGATTCTAATCAACTCGCAATGTCTCAGAGATATACTTGGAGTCAGTGTTGTGGTTGACTCTCCTCCCTTCAGCTTAGTGATTTACTAGAACCATTCTAGTGGCTGCCTCGGTCCTTCTAGTTACTAAACATTCAGTTAACATTCAAACATTCTTCTATACACAAAATACTGCATGAGCTTTAGGTAGTTAGGGGTGATTCTGAATCACATCTCGTACACAAACTAACTTTCTATATTGTTTGAGATACACTAACAATATGAAAAGCAAAAATTATATATTTTACAAAACGTGAAAACAAGTCGAAAACAGATAATGAAAATATTCAAGGTTCGAAACATTCTGCAATTAATTTCTAGAAATGGCCATGTCTAGAAATTTATGAATACACTGATTATTCGTGGGCGAAATATTGGAACATCTTTTTAAGAGTTCAAAATGTTCGTCTTTCACAGTGAACCAGATACAGTATATAACTTTCTGATACAAACTAATCTTAGAGCAACAACACATTCTGGACAGTTTTAAAATAATAAACTGTTTTATTTACTTTCATATCGCTTGTTTTTTTTCTGATCCCAGGAGGATCAGGCTGGCAACCAGGAGGCCTTTCCGCGAGGCCTATGGTCTTCGGCAGTCAAGTAGACCAGGTACTGCCGAAGTGGAGTTGCTAGCAGATGCAGAAAAGAGGCACCAGATTGCAAAGCAGATTACGCAGATTGTCAGATGTTTCAAACATATCACTAGCCAGTACCATGTCGCCTGCTGGCCGGTTCCTTTTTAAGTACATAATCACAGCTTTTAACAATCAGAACCCAGTCTGTCACTTGTGACTGATAGCACCTTGTTAGTATTGTCTGATGGGTTAGTGTTGTAAGCACTTATGTCCTGTATAGTGGCAACTGAACTGGTCAAAACACACAGGTTGCCACACTTTCTTAAATATAGCAAAGCCTCTGGGATTTTCTATCGAAACTCTTGTTCACTTACTCAGGATGTAAAACCACCCTGATTAATAATGTTCTCAAATAAGTCTTGTTCTCACAACCATAACATTAGAAATACTTCAGTGAGTTGACGAGTGAGTTCAGCATTTACACTGATGTCTCTGTTGTGGTGGGAATTTTGGTAGTGTGAGCTCCCCACTGAAGTCAGTCCTCGCTGTGGTGGTGGTGACATCATTGTTCTTCACTGCCAGGTCTTGACGCGCTGCAACATCATCAACAGCAACAAGAGAAGGAGGTGGGTGACGGGGTTTGCAACGGGTGCAGAGCTGAGTCCTCCCTGTTGCACGGCTGCCTGGTGTTGACCTGTTGTGATAAACTATCTCGTTAGTCACACATTTACCACAAGAAATGTCCCGCAAGCCAACAAAGGAATTCTTTAAATTCTAAATTAATTCATAATTAACACGCATTGTGCCGTGTAGTAACTTAATAAACTTTACCAGACAAGACTTAACATTTAGCGAAACTCTCGCCTGAGACGCTCGTGTATAAAATAATAATTTTAACTTACTTTTGTCGGGACCAATTTACACAAGAAAGAAAATATGAAATTAAGGTGGAATATTTAACAAATTCTCACTTTTTTATGAAATAATTTAAAGCATTTTATCATTATTCGAAGGGTTGCTCACTACTTTACTGGACCTGAATCTTTAAGAGATGTTGATGATTCTTGACACTATGTTGATGACTCCTAACACCAGTGATGACGCCTAACACTGGTGATGACGCCTAACACTGGTGATGATTCCTAACACTGGTGATGATTCCTAACACTGGTGATGATTCCTAACACCGGTGATGACTCCTAACACTAGTAATGACTCCTAACACTGGTGATGACTCCTAACACTGGTGATGACTCCTAACACTGATAATGACTCCTAACACTGATAATGACTCCTAACACATGTGATGACTCCTAACACTGATAATGACTCCTAACACTGATAATGACTCCTAACACTGGTGATGACTCCTAACACTGATAATGACTCCTAACACTGATAATGACTCCTAACACTGATAATGACTCCTATCACTTGTGATGACTCCTAACACATGTGATGACTCCTAACACTGATCATGACTCGTAAAAGTGGTGATGATTCCTAACATTGATGATGATTCCTAACGTTGATGATGACTTCTAACACTGGTGATGACTCCTAACACTGGTGATGATTCCTAACACTGGTGATGATTCCTAACACTGGTGATGATTCCTAACACTGGTGAGGATTCCTAACATTGATGATGACTTCTAACACTGGTGATGACTCCTAACACTGGTGATGACTCCTAACACTGATAATGACTCGTAACAGTGGTGATGATTCCTAACATTGATGATGACTTCTAACACTGGTGATGACTCCTAACACTGGTGATGACTCCTAACACTGGTGATGACTCCTAACACTGGTGATGACTCCTAACACTGGTGATGACTCCTAACACATGTGATGACTCCTAACACTGATAATGACTCGTAACAGTGGTGATGATTCCTAACATTGATGATGACTTCTAACACTGGTGATGACTCCTAACACTGGTGATGACTCCTAACACTGGTGATGACTCCTAACACTGGTTATGACTCCTAACTCTGGTGAGGAATCCTAACACTTGTGATGACTCCTAACACTGGTGAGAACTCCTAACACTTGTGATGACTCTTAACACTGATGACTCGTAACACTGGTGATGACTCCTAACACTGGTGATGACTCCTAACACTGGTGATGACTCCTAACACTGGTGATGACTCCTAACACTGGTGATGACTCCTAACACTGGTGATGACTCCTAACAGTGATGATGACCCCTAACACTGATAATGACTCCTAACACTGGTGATGACTCCTAACATTGGTAATGACTCCTAACACTGGTAATGACTCCTAACATTGGTAATGACTCCTAACACTGATAATGACTCCTAACACTGGTGATGACTCCTAACACTGGTGATGACTCCTAACACTGATAATGACTCCTAACACGGGTGATGACTCCTAACACTGGTAATGACTCCTAAAACTGGTGAGGACTCCTAACACTGATAATGACTCCTAACACTGGTGATGACTCCTAACACTAGTGATGACTCCTAACACTGGTGATGACTCATTACACTTAACACTGGTGACGACTCCTAATACCGATAATGACTCCTAACATTGATGATGACTCCTAACACTGTTAATGACTCCTAACACTGGTGATGACTCCTAACACTGGTGATGACTCCTAACACTAGTGATGACTCCTAACACTGATGATGACTCCTAACATTGATGACTCCTAACACTGGTGATGACTCCTAACACTAGTGATGACTTCTAACACTGGTGACGACTCCTAATACCGATAATGACTCCTAACATTGATGATGACTCCTAACACTGTTAATGACTCCTAACACTGGTGATGACTCCTAACACTGGTGATGACTCCTAACACTGGTGATGACTCCTAACACTGGTGATGACTCCTAACACTGGTGATGACTCCTAACACTGGTGATGACTCCTAACATTGATGATGACTTCTAACACTGATAATGACTCCTAACACTGGTGATGACTCCTAACATTGATGATGACTCCTAACATTGATGATGACTCCTAACACTGGTGATGATTCCTAACACTGGTGATGATTCCTAACACCGGTGATGACTCCTAACACTGGTGATGACTCCTAACACTGGTGATGACTCCTAACATTGATGATGACTCCTAACACTGGTGATGACTCCTAACACTGATAATGACTCGTAACACTGGTGAGGACTCCTAACACTTGTGATGACTCCTAACACTGGTGAGGACTCCTAACACTTGTGATGACTCTTAACACTGATGACTCGTAACACTGGTGATGACTCCTAACACTGATGATGACTCCTAACACTAGTGATGACTCCTAACACTGGTGATGACTCCTAACATTGATGATGACTCCCAACACTGATAATGACTCCTAACACTGATGATGGCTCCTAACACTTGTGATGACTCTTAACACTGATGACTCGTAACACTAGTGATGTCTCCTAACACTGGTGATGACTCCTAACATTGATGATGACTCCCAACACTGATAATGACTCCTAACACTGGTGATGACTCCTAACACTGGTGATGACTCCTAACACTGGTGATGACTCCTAACTCTGGTGACGACTCCTAACACTGGTGATGACTCCTAACACTAGTGATGACTCCTAACATTGATGATGACTCCCAACACTGATAATGACTCCTAACACTGGTGATGGCTCCTAACACTGGTGATGACTCCTAACACTGGTGATGACTCCTAACACTGGTGATGACTCCTAACAGTGATGATGACCCCTAACACTGATAATGACTCCTAACACTGGTGATGACTCCTAACACTGATAATGACTCCTAACACTGGTGATGACTCCTAACACTGATAATGACTCCTAACACTGGTGATGACTCCTTACACTGGTGATGACTCCTAACACTGGTGATGACTCCTAACAGTGATGATGACTCCTAACACTGATAATGACTCCTAACACTGGTGATGACTCTTAACACTGATAATGACTCCTAACACAGGTGATGACTCCTTACACTGGTGATGACTCCTAACACTAGTGATGACTCCTAACAGTGATGATGACCCCTAACACTTGTGATGACTCTTAACACTGATGACTCCTAACATTGGTAATGACTCCTAACATTGGTAATGACTCCTAACATTGGTAATGACTCCTAACACTGGTGATGACTCCTAACACTGGTGATGATTCCTAACACTGGTGATGACTCCTAACATTGGTAATGACTCCTAACACTGGTGATGACTCCTAACACTGATAATGACTCCTAACACTGGTGATGACTCCTAACATTGGTAATGACTCCTAACACTGATAATGACTCCTAACACTGGTGATGACTCCTAACATTGGTAATGACTCCTAACACTGATAATGACTCCTAACACTGATAATGACTCCTAACACTGGTGATGACTCCTAACACTGATAATGACTCCTAACACTGATAATGACTCCTAACACTGATAATGACTCCTAACACTGGTGATGACTCCTAACACTAAACACTGGTGATGACCCAGTACTTTCACCAATTCATTACACAATCTTTAATATTCATGAATCATTGCCTTTCATATTTCTAATAGACGACACTTCAGCAATTGAAAAGTCCGTCACTTACCTGTTCTTCCACTTGCTCTCTTAATAAAACTAATTACCAAAGCATTTGCTTGATGGTTTCTGACTAAATGCCACCAGACATAGTAAAAAATCCAATAAATCTAGCATTATTATAATTATTATTATTATTATTATTATTATTATTATTATTATTATTATTATTATTATTATTATTATTATTGTTATTATTATTATTATTATTATTATTATTATTATTATTATTATTATTATTATTATTATTATTATTATTATCATTGTTGTTGTTGTTGTTGTTGCTGTTGTTGCAATCGTGGCTAAGCGCTAGACTCGCACGTGTGATCCACCGCCTGTGGAATGGGAGGTCATCAGGTTTGATCCAAGGTTAGGGGGCAATATCTCGTATTCCCTGCACCACGACACCTTCACCAGCATCAAGGGGCTCATTTGCATGCATTTATACCACGGAGATGTTAAGCTTATAAGCTGGGCGCAGCTTATTGGATCTCTACGACCATGTCTGGCTTGTATCTCTGAGACCCAATGTATTAACTCCTACTCCTCCTCCTCTTCCTCCTCCTACTACTACTACTACTACTACCACTACTACCACTACTACTACTACTACTACTACTACTACTACTACTACTACTACTACTACTACTACTACTACTACCACTACTACTACTACTACTACTACTACTACTACCTACCACTACTACCACCTACCACTCCACCTACCTACCACCACTATTCCACCTCACTACCACTACCACCACCACCACCACCTACCACCTACCACCACCACTCCACCACCACCACCTCCACCACCACCACCACCACCACCACCACCACCACCACCACCACCACCTCCACCACCACCACCACCACCACCCTACCACTACTACTACTACTACTACTACTACTACTACCACTACTACTACTACTACTACTACTACTACTACTACTACTACTACTACTACTACTACTACTACTACTACTACTGCTATTCATCCAAAAAGATTTAGTGTTGAAAAGATGGACATGTTTCCGTATTTTTTTTTAATTCGTCTTTGGGTTAATAAAAGCACAAGCTTGTATTTGATTTTTTAAATAATTATTTAAATTAACATTTATTATCATTATTATTAATATTTGAGCAGCGCTGCATAACCCTTATGGGTTTAGCGGTTTGTTATGATTATATTTGTGATTTTTATAGATGACATAAGTAGCATTGTTCGTTTGATTTTGTTATTGTCTCCAGTGTTATCATTTCTGCTGTTGTGATTTGTGTGTTTGGATTTTTTTTTCGGTTTTGTTCACTTGTGATGACTTTCACACATATACAGAGAACAGCTCGTGTTTTTCACTTCTTCTTAGTATCTTCCAAACATCCTCTTGGTCAACCCTTTCCACCTTTCCTCCTCTGCAATCCCTCCCACCCATGAATTATCTATCTCTTATCCCGGTATCAGCCTTCTATCCCTACAAGCCTATCGAAACCCTGTCTGGGACTACACATCTCTAGACATATCCATGTCCCCTCTAGGACTACCTCCAGTTCACTAGGCCTAACGACATCCCCTTTA
>NC_091332.1:3659144-3661644 GCF_038502225.1 Cherax quadricarinatus
TATATTTAATTGGATTAGGCTAAATTTAATTGCGCTTGTTATAATAATTTTAGGCAAGTTTTTTAATTTCTTTTTGGTATAAAATTATTAATTTTTACATTAACATAAATGAAAAAATATATCTTTAAACGTATAATTGACCTATTCGATAAGATATATATACTATAGTACTTACTGGGAATTGTAGTAGTGGTGGGTAGGCCTCTCAAGGCTGGGTCGTCAAGTTGACTGTGTTCTGTGAGAGAATAAAAAAAATATATTAACATTTCTGGGTTATAAGTCTGGAGGCTCTGGGACTGACCACCTCAAAACTACATCTTCAAGGGTAATGGACTGATAACATCATTATTACATCTCTACTGCTCCTGCTCATTCTTCTGTAATCAACTGAAGAAGCCTACTGTGTAGGCGATAGGTTTCAGAATAAAGATACCTAACTCCTGCACACGTTTCTTACCTGTCAACCTCGATATTGAATACAATTTTAATATTTGAACTGTACCTCTAACACGGAGAACCACCTGACGACTGATCTTGGGGTCCGAGTTGACGTGACACTCATACACTCCAGAGTCCCTCAGCATGGCGAACTTCACCTGCAGCGTCCACTCCTTGGAGTCCTCGGCATGCACCACCTGCAGGAGGCCAGCACCACCACACGTGTGCGCAAAGATATTAATTGTGATTTGCATGTGTGTGTGTGTGTGTGTGGGTGGGTGTGTGTGTGTGTGTGTGTGTGTGTGTGTGTGTGTGTGTGTGTGTGTGTGTGTGTGTGTGTGTGTGTGCGTGTGTGGGTGGGTGTGGGTGTGTGTGTGTACTCACCTAGTTGTACTCACCTAGTTGAGGTTGCGGGGGTCGAGTCCGAGCTCCTGGCCCCGCCTCTTCACTGATCGCTACTAGGTCACTCTCCCTGAGCCGTGAGCTTTATCGTACCTCTGCTTAAAGCTATGTATGGATCCTGCCTCCACTACATCGCTTCCCAAACTATTCCACTTACTGACTACTCTGTGGCTGAAGAAATACTTCCTAACATCCCTGTGATTCATCTGTGTCTTTAGCTTCCAACTGTGTCCCCTTGTTACTGTGTCCAATCTCTGGAACATCCTGTTTTTGTCCACCTTGTCAATTCCTCTCAGTATTTTGTATGTCGTTATCATGTCCCCCCTATCTCTCCTGTCCTCCAGTGTCGTCAGGTTGATTTCCCTTAACCTCTCCTCGTAGGACATACCTCTTAGCTCTGGGACTAGTCTTGTTGCAAACCTTTGCACTTTCTCTAGTTTCTTTACGTGCTTGGCTAGGTGTGGGTTCCAAACTGGTGCCGCATACTCCAATATGGGCCTAACGTATACGGTGTACAGGGTCCTGAACGATTCCTTATTAAGATGTCGGAATGCTGTTCTGAGGTTTGCTAGGCGCCCATATGCTGCAGCAGTTATTTGGTTGATGTGCGCTTCAGGAGATGTGCCTGGTGTTATACTCACCCCAAGATCTTTTTCCTTGAGTGAGGTTTGTAGTCTCTGACCCCCTAGACTGTACTCCGTCTGCGGCCTTCTTTGCCCTTCCCCAATCTTCATGACTTTGCACTTGGTGGGATTGAACTCCAGGAGCCAATTGCTGGACCAGTTCTGCAGCCTGTCCAGATCCCTTTGTAGTTCTGCCTGGTCTTCGATCGAGTGTATTCTTCTCATCAACTTCACGTCATCTGCAAACAGGGACACCTCAGAGTCTATTCCTTCCGTCATGTCGTTCACAAATACCAGAAACAGCACTGGTCCTAGGACTGACCCCTGCGGGACCCCGCTGGTCACAGGTGCCCACTCTGACACCTCGCCACGTACCATGACTCGCTGCTGTCTTCCTGACAAGTATTCCCTGATCCATTGTAGTGCCTTCCCTGTTATCCCTGCTTGGTCCTCCAGTTTTTGCACCAATCTCTTGTGTGGAACTGTGTCAAACGCCTTCTTGCAGTCCAAGAAAATGCAATCCACCCACCCCTCTCTCTCTTGTCTTACTGCTGTCACCATGTCATAGAACTCCAGTAGGTTTGTGACACAGGATTTCCCGTCCCTGAAACCATGCTGGCTGCTGTTGATGAGATCATTCCTTTCTAGGTGTTCCACCACTCTTCTCCTGATAATCTTCTCCATGATTTTGCATACTATACATGTCAGTGACACTGGTCTGTAGTTTAATGCTTCATGTCTGTCTCCTTTTTTAAAGATTGGGACTACATTTGCTGTCTTCCATGCCTCAGGCAATCTCCCTGTTTCGATAGATGTATTGAATATTGTTGTTAGGGGTACACATAGCGCCTCTGCTCCCTCTCTCAATACCCATGGGGAGATGTTATCTGGCCCCATTGCCTTTGAGGTATCTAGCTCACTCAGAAGCCTCTTCACTTCTTCCTCGGTTGTGTGCACTGTGTCCAGCACTTGGTGGTGTGCCCCACCTCTCCGTCTTTCTGGAGTCCCTTCTGTCTCCTCTGTGAACACTTCTTTGA